>NC_038252.2:1436969-1736969 GCF_000004515.6 Glycine max | reverse complement strand
ATTCGAAACCAGCTGCCGAATCTACCAACATTTCCGCTACTGGCATAGCATATTCATCTTTAGGTGTAGCATTATTTAAATCCCTAAAATCTATGCATACTCTAAGAGTTCCATTCTTTTTAATGACAGGGACTATATTTGCTAACCATTCGACATACCTGGCAGCTCTGATGAATTTACACCTCAGCAGCCTTTCGATCTCTTCCTTGATCTTGGACATGATTTCTGGTGCGAATCTTCTTGGTAGTTGTTTTACTGGTCTTTTTCCCTCCTTAATAGGTAACTTCATTTCGACCAATTCTCTGCTTAACCCAGGCATTTCGTGGTAATCCCAAGCAAAACAGTCTTTAAACTCTTTAAGAAGAGGCACCAGCTTTTCTTTTAAACTTGAGGTGATATTGGCACTGATATAAGTTGGCCTTTTAATCGAGCCATCTCCCATATCGACCTCTTCCAAAGGATCTTGAGCCTGCATCTTTGGCACCTCACTTACGGGATTTTTCTCGAAACCCAGCGGCTCATCGTCATATATGCAATCCAGTCTTCGATCCTTTGTTTCTTTATTCTCATGATCTTCGATCTTGGCTTCAACTGCCATATTTTGTTGAGACTCAGCCTCGAAGGCCGTATTTAGTCTATTTTCGGCCATATAAGCCGTAATTCTGGCCCATGCAGCGGCCTCAGTCATATTAATCTTCATATATATTCCACCCAGTTGGTGGAATGACTCCATCTTCAGAGGGAACAACATCAATTTCCTCCCTCTCCCATATAAACCCATAGGTAGGATGGAGTTTGACAGAGTGGACAACATTGTCACTCGATTCGACAACAGCCTCCTTGTCACCACAAGGTGCTATGTTAGCCAACTTTTTGTCAAAGGTTTGTGCAGTAACATTATCGACCTCTGACTTATAGAAGCTTTGATCCGCCTCTATATTTTCAACAATCCCATCCTCCCTCCAGATAATGAGCTTCTGGTGAAGGGTAGATGGCACAGCCCCAACTCCATGAATCCACTCCCTTCCTAATAGCAAGTTAAAATTAGCCTTAGACTGTATCACCAGGAAAAGAGTTGGTCGAACTATACTGCCTACTGCAACATCTACTTGAATGGCTCCCAAAGAGTAGCCAGTTTTACCCTCATAATTCGAAAGCACAATGTTGTGGGCAGATAGATCAGTGTCATGTTTCCCGATCTTGTAGAGCATAGATCGAGGCATTAAGTTGACAGCCGCTCCTCCATCAATGAGCACTTTGTTGATTCCAACATTCTCAACTTTTGCTCTGATGAAAAGAGGTTTGAGATGACTTTTCATCTGAAAATCTGGCTTTTCGAAATAAGCTAATCGCTCTTCCACACAGCCATTATTCATAACATAGTAACATACTGGCTTTGGGTCAGCCATATCAAAATGATCGAACTCACTTTCGATCTCAGTAACTTCAGATTCGACATCATATTCAGATGGCAAGATAGATACCACACAAATGACATCGAAATCTGGCTCAGAATCCAGTAAATCCTCATCCTCCATCTTATCTTCATCCACCGGAGGCAAAAGCCTCTCTTTTACTGGCCTCTTAGATACTTCTCTATACTGGCCCGTTTGTAGATTCTGTTGGGCCAATTTCTTCTGACGCTGGAACCTGCGCCATTGGGTCCTCGTCATAGGATTCTTTCCTTTGTAATTGTTCCTATAAGAGTACCTATTGGCCTCCTGTGGGCCAATTTGCTTCGTTCCACTCGAACCACCTACTTCCATAATCCCTTTGTTGAACCTTATAAGTCCCTGGTGCATCCATTTTTCGACCGGAACTGAACCAGGAGGAGCGAAAGTATTCCTTCGACCAGATTTCTGATTAGTATTCGACTGCACCATAACTCTTTCACCTTTATCGAAACGTTGGTTCTGCTTTGCCCCCTTGTTAGCAACTTGGTATTTCTTGAGGCCCTCAGTAGCCTCCTTATCACATACTGCACTGCAGCGAGGGCAGAGCATCACAATCTTGTTTTCGAGTTTGCATCTGTTCAAGAAATCAATTAACTCCTCCTCAGCCTGAGGATACACAACCTTCATTTGTTCGTTGTAATCCTCTTCAGATACGTCCTGAACTTGCACATGGGACACCTCCATTGTTTCGACCATCATTATTTCTTGGGGCTCCGCATAGAGAGTTTCAGCAGCTTTGGATGTTTCAGCGTTTGCCTGAACAACCTTTGGTTTCTCACCAAATTTTAGCCTCCCTTCGTCAAGAGCCTTTTGAACCAAATCCCTGAAAAGAACACAACGTGAGGTTTTATGGCCAAGGAAATTATGAAATTTACAATAACCCCTTTTCTTCTGTTGTTCGATTGGGGGTACTTTCAAGCCCTTAGGAACAACAATCTGGCCATCTGTGACTAATAAATCAAATATTTCATCACATTTGGTTATGTCAAATGTATAAGTTTTAGACACAAATCTATCATTTTTAGGTTCAACAGGGTTTTTTCCATTGGAAGGTCTAAGGAGTTTACAAACATAAGGAGGTCCAGGTTTTAATTCTGCTAAATCAACCTCACTGTCTTCGATATCTTCATATATAATATCGAACTCCTGGTCACTGTCATTGGTTTCGATATAAGCAACCTTTCCCTTGTGGAATTTAGAATTTCTAGCCTTTTCGGCCTTCAACCGTTCGAGTTGTCGAACTCTATCAGCCAATTGAGCCATATCCCTTAAATACTGGGTATCTAATTTCTTTCTAATCGAATAGTCTAGGCCACCAGCAGCCATTTCGACTAATTCATGTTCAGGGACTTGGGTGAAACACCTTGCCTTTAAGAGTCTGAATCTGTTCAAATAATCATCAATTGATTCAAGTGCCTTGCGTCGAACGCTGGCTAACTCTTTAAGGCTGATCTTAGACTGTCCCATATAAAATTGCTCATGGAAAATCCTTTCCAATTGGTTCCAATTATGTATGGAATGAGGAGGAAGGGTTGTAAACCATGTAAAAGCATTTTTAGTCAAGGAACTAGGGAAAAATTTCATTCTTAAATTTTCATTATTAGCCAAATCCCCTGCTTCGACCAAATATCTAGCAACGTGTTCGACAGTGGACTCATTTGTCTCTCCCGCAAACTTGGTAAACTTAGGGATTTTCACACCCCTTGGTAATTCTGTCTGTAACACATACTCAGATAATGGAGACACAAAATTAGGCCTGTGTAAGCCTAAGTTCAAACCATTCTGCACCAAAATCGTTTCGACCATTTGGGCTAGGTTATTCTGCATATCGAAACGGTTTTGTTGAATATTCCTTATTACTTCATCAGCATTTTGGTTCCTATTTACCAATACTATACCAGGGTTTGGTTCGACCTGTTGGACTGGCGGCTCTATGCGTGCCGCTGGTTGTGGTGCTTGAGCCATTTGCATCCCGGGGTTATTAGGCATCTGTATCTCTTGGACAGGCGCCTGTATTTGGATCTGTCGAATTGGTGGTTGTTGTATGGGTGGTGCCCCAAAAAAGTCAGCAATTCGACTTATTTGATTTGTTAACGTTTGGTAACTGTCATTTGTATTTTGAATTAAAGGGTTAATAACAGTTCCTATTTGTTGTGTTAACATGTTAACCATATCATGGTTACTTTCATCCATTTGTTGTCTGAGTGACAAAACGGATGTATTAGTTAAATGTTGCGGAATTACCCTACCTTGATTGCCCGCTACAGATCCTGATGGAGAGGACATATTAAGATTCTCTATGTTTGGTTGAGAATTTTGCAACCCTACCATCAAAGATGTAGGCATGCCATATAGAGGGTTTTGAGGCGGTCGAAAGGGACTTCCACTGGGATTCCCTAAACTAGGGTTGTTCCAAGGGGCAAAAGCAGACGCTGACGTGGTCGAACTTGCCAACGTCATGTTGGTCATGGGAGAGGTTACCCCTGTCTGATTCGTAACCGTCGAAGCGGTTGAACTAAACGTGCCAACAGTTTGGTCAGGAATTGCTCCTATACCAGAATTTATATTGGCATTACTGACAGATGTTTGCGTTGGTTGCCCCTCCATATTTGGAAGGTCATTGTTTCGATTGCTTGGGGGTGGTCTAGCCATCCTTGTACGAGTTTTGAATTCTGTTAAGTGTGGAACAGATTTCCCACTTCTTAAATGCATACAAAATCAAAACAATTAAGAAGGCAATAAACCAACTGCAACAAACAAAACTTTAAAAATAATTTAAAACCAAAACACACAATTGACCGGTCCCACTGGGCGTGCCAATTTGTTTACACTGGAATTTGGTAAACAACCGCTAGTCTAAGTTAATTGCTTGCGAGACCAACTAGTGAATCTCAGGAGCATGTCATTTGCGTGTTTGCTTTAAACATAAAACCGTTAATGTTCATCATTGCAACAAACACTCACTGGTTCGAAATTTGCAGAAAGTAAAATTGTTTAACAGAAATCGAAATGCTGGAAATAATTAGGCAAGGAAAGAAAAATTCTTTGACAGAATCGAAAGGCTGGAAGTAAATTAACAAGGGAGGAAAATTGCAGAATGTAAAGGAGCAGTAAGTTCACTCGATCGAATGAACCATTTAAAAGACAGGAATTCTAAAGTGAAGCGTAAATTGCATTGCATTCGAAATGTAAAGTTTAGAGAAATTTAAAATGGTTCACAAACAAACATACATTCTCCTTGTGTACTCGTTTCTCTCTGCGCTGGATACTTTGAGTGTATAAGGATTCTGTAGAAATGATTTGCGACCTCGAAATCTAACTAAAAACTGCTATATATAGACATTCGAAAATAAACTGCCCTAACGGTCGAACGCTATCCTAACGCCAAGTGTCCTGCTACGTACACCTTGCATAACCGCTCCCCAGAACGGTTATCCACATTACTCGAGATCGAACTGATTTGGTGAAGATTCGTTCAGAAATTATGCTAAGTCCAGAACTCTTGCTGCCTCGACTTCGACTCGTCCATACACCAGTTCGAATTGCCCAATAGCTCGAAGTCCTCTTTCTTGTCTTGGCTTTGTACTTCGTAAATACTTCTCTGAACCTGGGAATTCCTTCTTAAAGACTCTCCTCTCTTTTCGATTCGAGCAGGTCCTGACCAGACTCTGGCTCTGTAATATGCTTCGAAACTCGAGACGACATCTAATGCATACTTAGAGCATATTTTAGCTCATCGAAAATATGGGCTAACACATGTTTTTCAAAAAAGAAAGATAAGGGGGCTTCTAAAGCTAAACCCCTTTCAACCCATCTAAATTAGAATTATTGAATGTGTATCCGTTTTGATTTAGATGTTACACCTTGCCTGTACATTACCCCGTGACCCCACTTACACCTACCGTGATTAACTCTCTTAATTTCATCTCTGATGCCCTAATAAGACACTTTAGCTAGTTAATTATGTTCACCTTTTGCCAATTGAACCATCTCTTTTCTTGACAGCGAAACGCACTGTAGTGTACAAGTTCCTGTTGAGAGGGGGAGAAAGAAACACTTGAAAGCAATAAAGGTTATAGCCAACAACCATTTTGTGCCTGGAGAGCATGATGGCCTCGCAAGGAGTGTGACACTTTGGGGAGACCTATGGCCTAATCAAGCCTGAGCCAGTTGTTAATTCCAAACTTTGTCGGCCAATCCCTAAACCTAGCTAGTTTTTGGCTTCACCGTGGTTAATGTGGGTCATATGGTTTTAACTGTAATGGGGCATGGGTTTCTCTACGATCATAAAAAGATGAAATGATGATTTATACCTCCCCACAAAAAAAGAGAGATGGACCGGAGGGGAGGGAGGTGTTTCCTAATTTAATAGAACATGAGATAAATTAATTAATTCAATTTTTTGGTATGAATGAACTGATACAATCCAATTCTTCTTCGACTTCAATCTAGCTAGTTTCCCGTCGATGGAAATCTGTTTCATGTGTTGGAGGAGGGTATATTTATACAGATTTTCATTTTGATGTTTAAGTTAGCGTTTGGTAGAATAACAGTATATTATATGTAGAAAAGGTGTATACCTATTGAAGGTTGTTATGAGATATTTATAGAAAAAAAGGTAACATATTAGGCGATTTTTCTTCATCACTTGGTTATGTCTATCTTAGAAATTCATTGCACATCACAATGAGTATCTTTCATATGTGATGCTTAACTTGTTGTGGCTACGTGATTGACCATGGTTGTTGTATGATTTTAGGAATTGATTGTTATGTCACCGTTATTTTGAGGATCAAGATCCATGGAGGTGAATCCGGTACATGATCAGAATGGGAGTTGAATTGATCAAGTGGTTGCTTAATTACCAAAGAGAATTACTTATCAGTCTTATTATACTTCCAGAACAAGTTATATTATGGCGTTTTGGATCTCATCTAGAGGACTCAGACCCACATAGATAAATAAAGCTTATACACTTGTCATACCACTAAGTCCAATGCAAGTCTACAAGACCTAACATATTGTAAGGATTGAGAATGATGTGATTAGTAGTTGATTAGTAACGTATAACACAATTACGAGATTCATGTCGATGACATCTTCCACATCTTATCACATAAGAAATGTAGCATAGCATTATAATAAGGTTTCAACTATACTCTTTCATTATATACTCTTAACCTCTATCTACAAACATTGAATATAGTATCACAGTCTGTATAGATGTATTATTTGAGTTTAGCTAAAAAAAACTTAACAATAATGACAAAGCAATTTAAATGTAATTTTTAAAAAATCGATAATAAAATTTTAATGACACAAATACCAGGAACAAAAATTACCGGCAGTGAAGAAAATTTTGCCATAATACTTTAATTTCTTGTAGTGAATTGTGCCAAACACTGAAGATTCTATTCAAATACTCCACCCCCTAATTAGCCGTGAACACATAAGAAGTTATTTTGTTCATCTTCAGTTTGTTTTCTCTAGACAAAATCTTATCCATGTAGAAAAAGGCAAGAGAAAAGTTTAATTCTTTGAGCCAAATTAAAGGCAAAATAAAAAAACTAAACCAACTTATGTTTTGTCATTAAGTTCAAGTAAAGTCTCTTACTCTTCTGTTTGAGTGTAAAAAATTCCATTCATTTTAATTTCAATCCTAGATAATTTATTGTGTATGTACTTCTCTTTTTTTTTTTTTTTTTTTAAGTTGGTCGTTATTGTAAAATTCACTTGCCACTCTCTCCCTCATCCTTTTTTCGCTGAAAAGGGAAAACTTTTTTACGTCATGATGGTACTAGAACAAGTTGATTAGATTCTTCTTTCTTCATGGTAAGCCTCTGATTAATTGAAAAAGCTTGAATAATTGGCTGTGGACAAAATTTTCTGAACAAAGCCAATCGGACAATCAATGGAGTGCATTGAGTGACCATGTCCTATTATATATAGATAAGTAGGTTTATAGACCTTCTGGTGGTACTTTGTCGAGTAAAAGGTGATGGCAAAATACCACCTTCAATCCTAACATCACAAGATAGATAAAAATATAAAAGAAAGCTAAAAAGAATAACCCAGTTTTAGTGTCTAGCTTTATGATGAAATCTTGGTGGAAGCATTGTTGAAAAATGGAAATATTGTTATTCAATATGCTTCGAGAATCTAATAAAGGAGTTACGTATGGAATCTAGCTTTGAAATTAAATATTGTATTTCATTTCATGAACACAATCGATAATACACAGAAACAAAGAAAATGATTCTTATTATTCTTTACCATAAAAAAAAAAAACTGTTTTGATTTGAAAGGACTGCGGTTCGATTTAACACGCGAATCAGCGTAAGAAGCTTCGTCCTTTAGTTGATAGCTATGGATCTCTACCTTTCTTGTAACGGCGTATATGTTCATATTATATGAAGAAACGACATGCAATTAATTGGTATGCGAAATACTGTCCAGAGAATAGACAATAATATAGATCCCCTAAATTCAACTAAATATATTTATTTATTAATAATAAAGATAAATTGTAATATTTAATTCAAGCGTTTTCCCTCACTTTTACCCTGAAAATGACTCTTTAAACGAGAATTTGTATTTCCCTATAATTCATTTGATAAATGAATGTCCAACAAGGAAAAAGAAAAACTTCAGTGGGAGGTTGAATGGAATCCATATCTTTAACACGTACGATTTTTGCCTTTCTGATTTGTTTATTATTTGTATTGCAATTATAGATGCATTCGTGTTGATTATGAAGATCAGACAGATTATTTGAGTTTTTTTTTCGAAAAAAAAAAAAACCTTCTTGATCATACTGCATGGATGTCATGAGGCCGAAGTCAACTTGTATTTTATATAAAATTTATATATATATGGCTTTATCGATAAAGTAGACTGATGAATAGTCCAGCGCGATAAAGGTGATCAATTGTATGATAAACTTAAGGAAGGAGACTGAAAAAAAAAAACAGCGAATTATTTCATCACAATTTGTTAATTATTCAAAAAAGGAGGATTGGTACACACATCTATCTATAAAATACCACACGCTTCTAGTATGAGTATGTTATTGGTGTTAACAAAATAAACCCATACAATACCAATAATTATCACTCATTTGCTTTTTATTTCCTAGCTAGCTTAGTTATTGCTTTTTTCATTCATTGAAATTAACGGTATAGATTAATTATCTTGTAGATTAGACTAATTTAGAACAATAAATTTACTTCAAAAAATACTAACAAATGTTCTGTATAAGCATTTATGAATAATAGAATACAAAAAGAATAAATTCAAAATTTTAATAGAAGATTAATTTAATTGATATAAAAATATTGTACTAATTATACAAGCTCAGGTTGGTTTAGAAAAATCTCTTATATGTATAGAGTTTTTGGGTGTGTTAATCACCACTATATGACATGATCAAGTTAACTTCCAACTCCGATCCAATTGCTCTAAAAAAAAAAAAGTAGAAAAAAGGTGAGGAATTAGAATCGGACAAAGTTTTTTAGAGAGACTAAAAGCATGAATTAACAAAAAATATGAGAGGCTAGAATTATAATTAATATTTTAAAAAATAAAAAATAGAGAAATACACTAAAAATTATAATAATATAAAATATACAAAATTATAATAATATAAAATTTACAAAATTATAAACTTAATAGTCCTTCAAGTATAAGTTATTACACTAATAAATTATTAAAATCAAAACATGTTATTTTATGATATGATGCGTCAAAATTTTAAAATTTAAAATTAAATCAAAATTAAAATTAATCTAAGATTTACTTTATTTAGAAAACGTTATCTTTAATTTAATAAAGTATATCAAGATTTAAATTTTGAATCAAATTAAAATTTAAAAGAATATTTAAAGATAATAAAAAAATATATATTAAAGATAAAATAAAATACTTTTTTTAGCTATCGTATAATTAGGATTGTTGGTTCCAATTTGTTTTTAATGGGACAAAAAATAATTTAATATTTTTTTTTAAAAAAATCATATGGTTTTACAAAATGCGTAATGTAGCTGATGACAAAAGAAATTTTAAATATTTAAAATAATATGTAGTGAAATTAGTATATTTTTTATTTCTTATATTTTTTACATTCATTTTAACCAAAAGAATGTCTTACAGAACAATGCCTATTTTGTTTTGGGAAAAAATCATTACACATGTACGAATAAAAAAAATTATCTTATGGAACTAATTGTCTCCTCATCATATAGCATGGATTTGTCCTTGATTGGCTCTCTCACAGAATCTCAAAATATTTTTATAAATTTTTAATATTTTAAATCGACTATAAAACTAATTATACTTTTATCTATTAGCTTATTCATATTTAAAATTAATCTTTATATAGAGTGTATTTTTATGATAATCGAATCCAATTCCTATACCATAATCTCGGCATGTAAGTTGATATTTTTACATGTACCCACTTTTACTGGAAAATAAATCATGACACATTAGGATTTTAAATGGCACAACCCTCTCCTACATCTCGCACTATAAGAAGAAATAATCGTCCTTATCGTTAGTTATACATTGCATACTCCTTCGTTGCCAAACCACATTCGTCTAAAATTATTTATCATTTAGGTTATATATTTCCAAATTCTGAGCTTGCGCATTATTATTAGCAAGCTTTTTCCATGCGGAGCGCAGGTAATTTTAAATTAAATAAAACTTATAAACAAAAAATTAAAAATTGTAGATGTTTTATTATTAATAATAAAACTTATTCATTACATTAAATAAATTAAAGAGATACGATTTTTTGTTTTAAACCTAAATATGAGAAACCTTCCAATAATGCAAGACATCCCAATTAGATTGGTATGCTCGTACTAAAAGATCCTCAACCACATAATTCTTATTATATATATGACATATCTAATTTTTAACTCTATACTTTTATAATCATGTAATTTTAGTCTTTTAAAAATCATTATTTCAAATTTAATTTTTTATATTTTTAAAATTAACAATTTTTGTCTATCATTAATTATAGTGAATATTCAATTCTTAACATAAATTATTGACATGACATTAATTTGATGATATTATAAATAATTTGAGAGTCTAGTCTAGCATAAATACTATGTGACACTAATAAAATATTGATATGATAATAAAGGCCAAAATTTTAAATATCAACGTCATCTTAACATACATGTCAAATTATCACGTCCTCATATAAATATTATGTCATGAATTAGATGTCATTTTAAAAATTTCTTTATATATATATATATATATATATATATATATATATAATTGGAAACTAAGAATATGTTCAATGTAATATAATGTATCAATATTTAAAATTTAAATCATATTAATATTAAAATAAATTTTTTAAAATATTTGAAAAGGATAAAAAAATATAAAAAAATGTTCAATTAATAGAACATATATTATTTAATAAAAACTCATAAAAATATCGTATAATTCAAATTTATAATATATAAATTGATACATGTAAAAACCACTATTACGGTCAATATATATATTTTTTAACGAAAGTTTATGCCGGAAAGTTTAATCGGAGATTCCAACTAAGTTGGCATCGCGAAACACTACCAAGCAAAACAACAAATCAATGAGATCGAATATCATTAAAAAGAAGAGATGTTGAACAAAATATCATGCACGGGAAAAACCAAACTATCTATTTGAACCAGTAATTTGGAAGACAACAACTATATCTCAGAAATATTATGTTGGAATATATTATCGATGGATTTTACGTCGCTAATTTCTATATGTTAGTATAAATCACTGACGGACTTTTATCTGTCTGTGTCCGTAATTTACATTTACTGATGGATTCTTAATCTGTTGGTAAAATCCGTCCATAAATTTAAATTAATCGACAGAATTTTATCCGTTGGAAAAAACCATTCGTCGCTAATTAACATTTTTCTTTAAGTGTTATAATAATTATTTTCCAATTTCATCCATTACAGTCAATATTGTAAATATATGCTGATGTTTAAGGATACTTTTATCAATTTGATCTTCGTTAGATTTTCAATTTTCCAATTACAGTGATAATTATCAATACTTCTGAGCAACGTATTAAGTAGAGACAAAACTAGTTGATGTCAAAATCAGTTGACAACGAATTAGGATCATGAATTCATATTGCTAAATCTCACCCAAAAAATAATAACAATCGATGCTTATTCGAATTTTACTTTTTATGGATGTGAAAAGATGCCACGTTTAAATGGCATTGGACGGTCATAATTATGGTAATGTTAATATTTATACATGTCAATATATGAGTAGAGGGGAAAAGAAAATCTTCTCTACAATCTCAAATATTGATACGTGTGTGACCTAATTGCCAATGGAATTCTAGTAAGTACCACACAAATTCAATAGCATCATTAAGGAAATGTTGAGTCCAGATAACAATGATGCAAAATGAAAAGAAAAGTAACCTTATTTTCTTGCACAATGTGATTATCTCTTTTAGCTTGCACTTCGCACTAGCTAGCTATACTACTACCATGCCGTTAAGTTTTCCCTTTCATTCACTGTAGTGTTCCATTTTCTAAGCACATTCTTGTATTTCTATTTGTTCTCCTCGTCCATTCTTTCTAACTAATCATATTATGTGTAAAACTTCTACCTTTTCTCTTACCGCACGACTTGTTTTCTGGTTCTCTATGTTACTTTAATTTCTTATCATCACATTTTTATTCATGACGTTTTCCAATCACTAAGACTTTGTGTTTGGTAGTTTATTTGGTGAGATAAAAGCTGAACAAAAAAAAGTTGAATATCTGTCTTAATATCTATGGTCTCAAAGCATAAAGTTTTATCTTTGTGCACTAATCAATTTCAATACTAAACGCGGATTCAAGGTTACCCTAAGTCGGCATGGTTATCAAGAACAATTTTAAAAGTTGCTAACATTATCATGATTTCAAGAATGCGATCTTTTGTGGCATCTTTCAATTCTATGATTTACTAATAGATTCTACATCTAGCTATTCGTTTAAAATTGAGATTTTCTACTTGTGGAATTAATCTTTGACTGTTTAATTTGTTTTACGTTAGTTGCGTCTTACTTTTACTTTCATATCCTGGATGTAAAATTGGCTGATTAGTTGTTGCGGAACCAGAAAAACCATGATTGTTTTTACAATAGACATGGGAAAATACTACTTCTAACAAGTAACAACATATTTTCTTAGGAAAGCTGAACTTAAATAATTCGAATGGTATCAAAATCTTTGGTTGCCGATAACAACTGCTTTTACGCGCAAGCTGGACTTTCAGAAACAAATTACGGATAAATTTTGTATCTATATATTTTTAGGGTATACTACTCTCTCTATTTGGTAAAAAAAAAAGACTTTATTTATTTATTTGAATTTATTACTTTTTATTTACTTAAAAAATAGTTTTTTTACAGCAACTTTCTTTTTTGTCATTTTTAACTCAAAAACTGCAGAGTTTTGATTTAACTTAATTCAAAGCTTCAAATCTTATGTCTTCGTTTAATTTGATTGAAAATCCCAAATGCGGTTGAGTAATTTCTTTTTCAGGAAACAAATATTTTTAATTTATTAATTATGAAGAGAGTTGACTAAGTATATATGTTCAAAGAGGTTGATAAAAGAAGTGTTAAAGTTTGAATCAGCCCACCTGATTTGCAATAATGAGTCACAGAATTTAGAATAGATATAAATGGGGAACAAGAAAACACGAAACAGGGGAAGCATGTTTTCTCTTTTTCTCCTTTAGCAGTTGGGGAGAAAATAAAGAAAAGGGTTTCGATAGACTTATATATAGTACGATCGCAACGAAACAATATGTACGTATGCTGACATCCTTCCTAATTTTACAAACTTATACAATCACAACTCTGTTTTATAAATATAAATCAAATTTAGGAGACGTAAACAAAATTCAAAAATTCAGGACAGATATAATATTACTAAGTGTGTAACATGAGTAGGGTGAAAATAGATTTGCTAATGCTATACTAGAGTTTGATAGACCTAGATTTGACTTTCATTTAAAAAGAACCTATTATTTATGTTAGAACATTTTAAAGGTTTAATTTATAAAAAAGTTTGTCTTAATTTATAAATTTGTGTAAAAGTGTATTTTATTGCAACGCCTATAAAAAAATTGATATGCCTATTGGCCTAATTAAGTAGGCCATTTAGTAATTTCATATTTTTTTGTCCTAGTGATGAAAATCAAAGGAGGCCTTCAAGAGACGGAATACCTAAGAGGATCACCCTTCCATTAGACCAAAAAGATCTAAGAAGAGAAGAACTAAAGAGGATGAGCTTATGATTGGGCTAGGAGAACATACGAGAAGAGTAAAGAGATCTAAGAGTGTCTAGAGGTGATCAACACATACAAGTTGTAGTCTTTAGTAGGACAAAAAAAAAAAAAAAAACCAAGATGATACAATTGATTAAGTGGAAGAACTCTCAACTTGGGGGACTTATGGGGTTTAGGTTTTTATTAGTTATTTCTAATGCTGTTGTTCATTATGTTTTACATCATTGATGACATCATTATAAATAATAATTTGTATTATTTTTCTCTATTTCTACTTTACTTGTTTTATTTAATTTATAACTTTTTATTTCTAGATAACCAACCGAATGATCATCTATAAAAATAATATGATTCTAATTAGGATCATTTAAAAAATATATAAAACACTAAAAATTGGTTGTAATTTTAAAAATGTTGAAACTCACAACTAAAAATCATCCTAAACAAAATCTTAAGACTTTGTGTGAAATGTGATGTCAAATTTACTTATGACTCATTAGAGAAAGAGAGAGAGAATTACTTGAAGAATTCTTTATATTAAATTCTTATTTTCCTTAAAGTTACATTATCAAGGACATTTATAACAAGAGAGTTAATTATAAGAGGAAAAAACTAATTAACACAATGTATTCTAATTAACACAATAGAATTTTGAGTTAAATAACTAATTAGCTGAATTATATAACTAACTAGTTGAAACTCAATTCAACTAACAATGTATTTTAATTAAATTCGTAATATATATTTTCCATATATGCAAATTTAATATACTATGTATGAAAAAGTTATTTTGAAGATTTAAACATAGTTTCAATCTCCATCTAAGTTGTATTCTTTAAAATGATATACTAAGAGAAAGTATATTTGTCATATTGAAATGCTAAAGAGGAAATAATCTCATAAAGCTTTATAATAAGAGTGATAACAATATATTTTTTTTCTGTTAATTGCAAAAAAAATTAAATTATTATGATTTTTCTTTCAATTTTTTATATAAGAAACAAATAATTAATACATGAATATCATAAAAAATAGGTAAGTTTGTTAGTTTTAATTAATAATATCTGGGTTTTAAATTTTATTCCAAAATTACCATAGAATTAAATGATTTAAATAGTAATAATATTTAATAACATTTACACATAATAAAGAGATATTTTTTTCATCAATAATTGTAACTTATATTGATAATAGACCAATATATACATTGACTTGTATGAAGAATATGAGGGAACATCTCACTAATAGATTTTATAATAAATTAAGAGTATAAGAGAATTAACAATTTTTTTCCAGGAAATCAACAATTAATAAATCTGAAAGCGAGTCTATATTTTTTTATAATTAAGACAAAAAAATGTGTACTCATTTATTTCTTATAAAATGTCTGGAGAAGTATTTTAGAACTCTAGAACAAATTTCTCTAAAAAATTGTTATATTTGTCGATGAAGACTTAAAATGCAGAATGCCGTTTAAACTTAATTATCTCATTTTATATATTTTTAATTAGGTTAAATATTTTTTAATTCTTACAAATAGGATAATATTTGTTTTTAATTTCTAAAAAATAAATTCTCATTTTAGTTCCTGATTTAGTATTTATATTTTACAAAAAAAAAATCCCTTTTTAATCTATTGTTTATGAAAACAAGGACCACACATGACACATTTTTATAAATAAAAAGTCAAAATGAGACAATTTTTTTGTTATAAATTCAAAAGTAAACATTATATACATTATCTTATTTACTACATTAAAAATACGTTAAATTCTTTTTAATTTTATAACAAATGGAAGAAATAAAAAACAGTCTTGAAAATGGGAGAGAAAGCAATCATGAGAAGTTAGGGACTTGTATAGTGAAGGAGGACAAAGATTAGGGGTAGCTGGGATGATGATTGAGTCGTTATCAAATAATTCGACGAATAATCGAACGTAAAGCCCCTTGTAGTGTGGTTGGTGTCATGGCCTTAAATTCCGGAATTAATTCAATTCTTAATTTATTAATCCTTATACCCTTCTCATTATTCTTCGGAAATTTTCAAGTTGAAACGACTTCGTCTTCGTCGTTAAGTGACTTCACCCAATAAATCAATAATCAATAATACTAAATAATAAATACTATAACACGCATGTACCCTGTTACTTTCATCTATGTTTACTCTGTTATAACGCGTAATTATTATAAGCTTGAAGTTGTTGAAAAATATTTGGGTTATGTGATGGTGAATCGTGTTCGCTATTTGTAATAATATTATGAATTTCTCAAACCCCACCACCTTGCTAGTCCGTACTTAAAGTTTCCTTTTGAATTGGCCAATTTCTACCTTTGCAAATTAACTATATCTAACAACATGTGCTTCAATTTCTCCTGATTTAATTTACCTTACTCCTGTTATAAGAAATGGATAATGGAATAGAAAATAAATAAAACTGAAATTAATTTGTACTATTTTAGTATGATAAAAATATAAATATTATAGTATAAAAAAGTAATTTAAAATTATTTTAACTTTTTTATTAAGGAATAAAACATACGTGAATTGTAAATTATTTGAATCTGGATATTAAGGTAGTGTTTAGTCCAATTTTTTTTTACTCTCTTTTTTTTTTAAAAAAAAAGAAAATCTGGGCCAAACATATATTGTATAAAAGCTCTTGAAAAAACTAGTGACTTATTTTTTATGAAGAAATAATTGAAGCAAGGAGGTTTTATTTAAGATGACCCAGGGAGGATTTTTAACTTATTCGGAGAGCTTCCTTATCTTTTAAAAAAAAAAAAACTTATTCAGAGCTTCTTCTTCTTCTTCCTTTTTTTTTTTTGTGATACATGTCAAATTTGTAGACCCGATTTTGTGATACATACAAATTTGTTCGTTGAAATTATCAAGAAATTGATTTGAACAAAACAAATAAAAGGGTATATTTTTATCATATATACATAATATTGGATCTTTCTCAATCTCACATCCCAAAATTATTGTAGTTGATTTTTTTATATCTAAACTGATATTATAGTACATTTTCTTTTATTGTCAAAATTTTAAAATAAATGTTTTTATTTAAGTTAGTCTTGAATGGATTTTTTTAATTCAAAATCATTATATCTGTTATTTCTTAAATGAATTTTGTCAATCTTATATTTTTGTAAACTAATATGCTAACTTTAAATAAAATCAGAACTTTTGTAAAATATTTTACCAAACAGATTTAACTTAAAATTAGCTTTTAATAAGGTAAAAAAAAAATACAAAGAAACCTTAAATTTTAAAGCCCTTTTTTCAAATTTATAATTTTATTAATTAAAAATTAATTATTATTATTATTGTTGTTGTATAGGAATTTGATTTAGTGTTAAAGAAATGAAAGCAAAAACGATTTATTAAAAATACTATATAAAAAGAAAAAATCATTTAAATATTTTTATTTTTAATATTTTTCATTTTTATTTTCTTAGCATCTTATGGATATTTTATTTATTTTATTTTATTTTGGTTCTTGGTTTTCCTTAGCCTTGGATTAAGAGTTTTTTTTTTTTTTTGTTACGTGAAATACTAACTTTTCATCATGGAATTTAAGTCTTATCAAATTGGGGTGCATGATTGCAGTATTGAGTTGTTTAAGTATAAAGTATCATATATGTGGTAAAATCATATCTTAAACATGTCATTTTCGTAAGTTTAATTGTAAAAATACATTGTTTTATATATCAAATATAGAACATGCCGCCAAGCCTTTGATAAATAATTAGAAAATGATATCCATTCGGGGGGCCCTGTTATAGGATGAACTTCCAGTTATTTGACTCTTTAATTACCTTGCACAAAATGAACCTTCCAACCCACAATATTCCCCACAGAAGACGAATATAACTGATTAATTAAAGAAAGAAGTTCGAAAAACAGATTCTATGGTTGCTTGTTAATTTTAGTGTTTATATATCATAATCCATCTAGAGGGATGTTCATGTGGCTCCGCTAGCCGATAAGCAAAGCAAGGAAAAGACAACTTTATACGTTAATTAGGAACGCAACTATGAGCCGCAAAATAATGATCTTAGAAGTTAGAAATAATAGATTCACCAATACCATAAACAAATAAAAAAAAATGTAAACTCTCTTTTCCTTTTCCCTAATTAGTCTGGCACGATACTTTTAAGCAGAGGCGACAAGAATGTATAAGTGTGAAAGAAAGAAATTAAGAGAAAAAGAAAGTAAGTGGACCAAAATCCAAACAGGCCCCTTACCTATACCTTACGTTTGATAATTTGAAAATTGAGCCCTCTCCCTAAGATGGAAATGAAGATATCCTTGGTGTGCCGTAGTGTGCCCTATAGTCGAAGAGGAAGCATTTTGGTACATTTTTGTTTCGGGGGGCATTTTTCTGCATGGAATTGAATTGAAGTACAATTTTTTTGAAAAGAATAATAAAAACAAAAGGCAACACAAGCTGGTGGACTAGAATGTGATAGTATTTCATTTCATATTATTGTTTGGTGGTCACTTTCTTTTTTACCCTTTACCCTAGCTAGCTAGGATTAGTGACGAAATCAATATGCAAAGCTTACGTAATTATGAGCCCTTTGAGATTCTCTCTTTTGACTTGCTTAAAGCTATGTGGAGGCTTTATTAGCCGTCGCTCTCTCTCTGAATTGTGAAAGTATTGCGTTTGTTTGTACTCATGCATGTATTCCTTTTGGTAATTAGAGAGTGTGTGTTGGTGCAATAGGACAAGCCCAACCATGGCCTCTGCACCTTCCTCTAACAAACCGACAAACCACGTGACACAAAGACGAGAGGAGCAGATTATTATTATTTGAGACATGACCCTTACGAATCCATCATCATCATCATCATCATACTGGATGGTATAAAGTAAGGTCCGTATAATTGCGGTTAGAACAATGGGAGAAGAAAATTAATAAAAAGATTATAAAATATATCACAGTAGTCACACTTGAACACACGAGTTTTAGACATGCACCAAGAAGTCAAGAACCCTCCCGCTCCAATAATAATAATAATAATAAAACAAAAAGAAAAATAATGGTAGACATCGTGATTAAGCAAAGACCCATGGTTGACAATGCCATCCCATCTAATAACTTCATTTCTTTCCACCTTTTTTCTCTTTATATCCATCTAACATATTCCAATTAATTCAATTCAATTCAATTATAACATATATTAGGCTAATTTAATTCATACATTTGAGGGTAATTAAAACTGATAAACATATTTAACCGAAAGAAAGACTTATGAAGAAATTAAGATTTACAAGAGACAATTGTCAATGGAATATTACCAACAAGAGTCGAAATAAGCTAATTAAAGTAAAAATGTATACTAGGAGAATTATCACATTTAACAGTCTGTAATAATAATCCTCTGAGACTTGAGAGAAGAAGAACTAATATTAAATATTAAACATGATATGTGATGAAGTAGGGGCTAATTATTTCTATATTTAACAATCGAACATGGAGGAAAAGGGGGACTTGAGATATTTTTTTTTATATTATTATTTTATTGATCTCGCTACACTGACGTGTTGGACACGTGGCACAGTGGTTCGGAGGATGCCAACAGTGAGGACGTGGATCGGGAGAAGTTCCAAAGGTCAATCTCGCTGGTGAAGTCCTGTGTTGGGGGGTTGATGAATGCGGGTGCAGGGGAAGGTCGTGTGTTAGCGGACGTTGATGAGGATCGGAGGGTGGGGATTTGATGATGAAGATCATGATGGTCGACGCTGGTGCAATACATGGTGGGGTCGTTGAAAGCACATCCTAGTTGCCTAGAGGCATCGGTTTGGCCATTGAGTTGAGATGCAACTAAACGGTCCAGCGCAGCCCAGTTGGTGAGGCCTCCACCACCTGATCCTACCTCCAATGGATGAACAATGTTGCTGTTGTTGTTGTTGTTGTTTGGGTCACCACCACTCACCTGGTGCGTTGTGAATGTCCCTTCATTGTCCGTGCCCATCTCTACTGGAATTATGGGATGGTACCCGTTATTATTATTATTATTATTATTATTACTCTTCATGTTATTGTTGCAGTTGTTGTTGGTGTTGTGGTGGTTCTCCATGCTTGCGGATTTTGGGCTCTCGAGGCTCGGGAGCTTCATGAACCTATCATTGTATCCACCGCCGCCGCCATTGTTCAACCCCATTGCAAACCTTCCATAGCTGTTGTAGTTGCCTTCATAGCTGCTCTCCTCCTTGCAACCCCTTCCCATTTGCTGAAGTATTTGCTCCAAAGCTCCCTCGTCGCACGAGTCGAACATGTGGCTCCTTCTACCTTCCCCGGAAGCTAAGGGGCTGTCTAGGGTTTTCAGATGGTTCTTCTTCTTGAATATCCTGCACACCACCCACCCTTCTTCCTGAGCAGCATCCCCCATCACATTGGACACCTATTTTTTTTTATCACAAAATGAATTTGTAATTAAGCACATGCATGTGTCATTATGGTCACGTTTTATAGTGTTACAAACACTTTAAGAACCTTGATGTTACCGTCCAAATTACCATTGCTGATCGTTTTTTAAAACTTTGGTTGTGATAACTGCTAAATTAAATTCGCATGAAATTGTAACCAACTAGCTAGTGTGTTGCTTACAATATTGATGTCGCTGGTGTTGTTGTCGTCTAGTCTGTATTCATGCATGATCCAATCGGATTTCTGGCCATGTGGCGCTCTTCCTTTGTAGAAAACCAGAGTCTTTCTCATTCCAATCCTCTTTCCATTGCTGTAGATGACTTTGTCGCGGCCAGTGGCCTTCCAGAACCCTGCAGCAGTTGCGCGATTGGTGCGCGTTCCTGTGGGGTACTTCTTGTCTTTGTGGCTGAAGAAGTACCAATCATTCTGCGGAGTGGTTCCTATTTTGCATTTCTCTGCAAAAAATAAAGAAAAGAAAAAAGAAACCCCTCAAAATGGTGCATTAGTGCCGTGATTCATGTCATGCATGACCCATGATGCAATATTTGAATATTCCAACATATTATTACCCCCCATGTGAGAGGCAAAACAAAGAAACTAGAAAAAAGTGAGTAGAAAATGAAAAGCACCAAAAGACTATAACTAGCTTGCCAGCCATGAACACCAAAAATAAAAGGTAGCTAGTTATATGCACATGTTGTGTTCACGAGTGAGTGATGAACCAACACATATATCACGAAAACAACCGTCCCTTTTTTTTTTTATAAGCACGAAAACAACCATCCCTAGAGATTAAGCTGTTTGTCAAAGAAACATGAATAGCCTTGTATTACACACCATATGAATGTTTGAAAACTCGTTGAGAAGTAAGAAATCATGTTTGAGAGACTGAGACGTGAAAGCTATAACTATTAACTTTCTCCAATAAACATCAAAAAACACATCTAGAATCTGAAGCCAAACACGCTATATGAAAGAGTGGTGAATAACTGAATATCTATCACACCTTGTATGTCCCATGGCTCGAGCTTGTTGAGATCAACGTCACGAATCACGTCGAGGTCAATCTTCTCGTAAGAGACCTTCTTCCTCAAGTAGTACTGAAGAAGCTCTTCTTCAGTTGGATGAAACCTGAAGCCAGGAGGGACTTGAGATTGACCATTCACTGATATGCTCATGTTTTCCGGCATTCAGGTGGTTTAAACCAAGAGAGTGATCGGCGATAGCTAGCTAGCAAGAAGAGAGAAACTAGCTAGAGAGTGGTTCTAGATATTCACCAGGGACCTAAAGAAAGAGAGAGAGAGAGAGAACACATTCAAAATGGGTACACTACAAGGAAGAGGATAGGAATTGAAAGAAAGATATAATGAGGTGTGGTGTGTGTACTGGCCATGGAATGAGTATGTAAAGCGAGACTATATATATGTGCTGTGGGACAGAAAGGACCAAAGGATACACATGGAATTAATTGTGTTGATAAAATAATGGAAAAAATAAAATGAAAAAAAAAAGAAAAAGAAAATGGATTTGTTTGTTTTAAAGGTTGAAGGGACACCAGACACCAATAACCAATTGGGTATATATATAGGTTTATAATATAATGAAAATGAAAATGAAAAAGAAAAATGTGGGGTTAGTTTTACTATGCTCCGAGAAGTGCCACCTACCAAGAAAGATGGAGGAAGAGAGTTTAACTGTTGAGGGAAAAAAAATGTGTGTGGGGCCACGTGTATGCGGGTATCACTTAGGGGCCCCACAGGGTTAGACGTTGTAGGCAACTTAAGAAGAGTAAGGGCGCACGCCCACATCCACAACTACGACCTCTGACCTTAAAATCTCCATGGAAAAGCACCTCTGAAACAACCATGGACCATGGCCAAAAATTAACCTAGCTATTACTCTCTCTTTCTTTCTCTCTAGAGACTACAGCTTTCTCTCTTTATCTTAACTTTTATATCCCTTTCTCTTTCATGTTTGGCTCGGGCAACCACCGCAACAAGAAAAATAAAATACAAAAAATAATGCGTAGGGTAGGACCCGGAAAAAATGAAAACAAGAAAAATGTGATGGATGGTAACATGCAAGTTGGAAAAAAAGCTGCTTATGTAAAAATTTAGGATTTTATTTTTGTTTTTTGACATTGTCATGTTGTGTTTCATATACATACATCTTACTTTGTCTTTCTTGCCCACCCTGCAGCTTCTTGCTTTCATGATTTCTTGGTTATTTTCTCCCCGTCTCTTAGTAGTTGTCACACAGAAATTAATGTCAGAAGCATGTAATCCTTGTCTTGATTGGTTTATGCGAATTTCATTTATAGGTTCAGACCATTGAAGCTATATATTTTGTTAATTTAGCTCACCACTCTCTTCACCTGTTATTTATTTTTTGGTTATATATATCTCTTCACCTTTCAAGTGTCTGTCCAAGTCTTAACTAAATATAAATATATCCAGCATCTCCAAAGAATGTACAAGATTTCACACGAAGAAATAAAAAATACCTCAAAATGGACTTGTGATAAAGCAAGAATTTTATATATTATTTTGTTTCATAATTTAAAAATAACATGATGCATTAATTACTTAGTTAGTTTTAACATATATCTATTTGTTTTTTTTTTATTTTAAAAAAATATTAGTATCCTATATTCCTATTCATCCTTACCCATGTATTTATGTTTTTTCTGGTAGGCTACCCATGTATTTATGCACTTTTTGATTACGAGAATAATTGAGAACCTCTCTCCCAAGGATCCAACTTTTTTAGAGTCTTTCTTCTACGCATTCACATGGTTAATTAGCAATCCTGACCCGTCAGATGAAGATCGAACACTCATATTTAATCTTGATGATATATATATATATATATATATATATATATATATATATATAAATTATACTTAAAATTTGTATTTGAGATCCAAACCATCCGATTTAAATCAATGATTACCAACATGGTGACTGAATTAATGTGTGAAAAATACGAATGCACCTAATCTAGCTAGTTCACTGCCAATAGAGTAATTCTACATGCTTAAACTGCTAAAATTACATAGATCTCTCAACTCACTAACTCAAACTTATTACACTTATAATTAGTTAGATCTTTAATATCAATATAACACGATTTGAAAAACTTTTTTATGAGATTTTTAGACATTAAATTTTATTTAGTGACAGGAAGAAATATTGCAGTATCTAGTGAATGAATAGCGTTGAGAAACCTCAATATAATAGTACTTGTGATCATTATTATCTATTACATCCAATAAACTAGTATTTTGGATTGGATTTGTCGATCGTAGTCTTCAGTTGTAACGATAATTGTTCCTGTTGATATAGTTGGGGTACTGAGAGAGGGCTCCCTGTAAGGTGACTATATAAGGAGCCATAGGTAAACCCTTGAGTGTTGTGTTGAGTACTACAGTGAGTGAAATCTACCATCTACTTAAGGCAAACAGATCGAGTGAAACTATCATGATACTAGACCTTAAAAGAGGTAAAAATATTATGAGTTTGACTTTGAGGTAATATGAAATCTTAACGTATATATGGAACCTTAAGTTATGATATTCTCTCATCTAGAAAGGTAAGTACACGGTATTGTTTTTAAAGAAATATTCGCTTTTTTAAAGATCTATTGGAAAGTTAATAAATAAATAAATAAAGATTATTTCTCAAAAGTAAGTTAAATATATGTGTTTGGTTGATGTAGGTTTGAATAAATAAACCCTTTTTGTCATCTTATTTTGTTTCACAATGATCATTTTAGTTTCAGCTTTTTATTATTAGTTTGGTAATGTTTTTGAATAAATACGACGGTTTAAAATAATTTAATTAATAATCCACGTTCTTCCATATTATTTAGACCATCAGTTTAATGTTACAGGATTGGAACAACCACCTATGGAAAAAAAATGCGTGATTTGCTAAATGAATATTAAAAAAAATTATGTATAAAACAATACAACCATAATTTTTTTACAACCATAATTAGAGATAATTATTTTTAATTTCTTCCTTAAGCCTTCTCTAAAATTCAAATAAGATTTAAATCTAGATTAACCCCATAAATCTGATAACAAATTCTTGTCATCGATCGTTTTTAACATGGAATAGCGTGGAGTCATTGGGCTATATCATTTCTTACAAGCAGTTAGTTGAATTAAGTTTTACTGTATGTAACACGTACGTGAGTTATATATAACTTACAACCTAGGTCTATCATTGTTACATTACCATCAGCATCATATCACTGTCGCAATATTATACCACAAAAAACGCAAAAGCAAATCACCACCGTTACTTGACCGTGTTGCGTCAGCAGCAGCCACCCTCTTTTCTTCTTTATCACCCGTAAACGCGCAATCGCCGGTTGCTGTAGTTATCTTCTCTTGACCATGTCACCTGCAAGCACTTGCGCTTTCGCGTATGCTATAAATGATGAGAAGATGGGTCAATAATTGTATTTTAAACGTTACGATCGTTTTTGGCCTTAACAGAGTGAAAATGAGCTACAGATGACGACTCTATCTGTCTAGTACTATACGCAATTTGGTTCAACTAATTAATGCTTCTTTTCTCTTTTCAAAACTGAAACTTATTTGGCACTCTTCACTGTTGATTTTTTAAATATTTATCCCTCACTGTTGATTAATTTAAGCACAAAGTCTCAGGGCATTAAAAAGAAAGTAATTAATCGCGGGGTACACCTATCTAATACTATATGTTATTTTGCAGATAAAAAAGATAATAAAATAATTAACTAATCGAAAATGGTCTGCGAGAGTGTGATTACTTCATGAGTATATTAACCGATGAATTAGGTAGACAATAAATCTGGTTATTCTTCCGAAGGTATTTCAAGATTGCACTATTAGATAATATATTTTTTCATCGGTTATTAAAGACTTTTAACATCGATTACTAACAAATGTTGAAATTATCGACGTTAAAATATTAACGTTAACATCGGTTGTTTAAAAATAAATGTTGTTTTAGCAAAAAAATAACATTGATTTTTATAAAAATCGATGTTTTTTTTCTCATCAACATCGATTTTTTGATAAACAGATGTTGTCAATAAATAGCAACATCAATTTTCTTAAAAATCGATGTTTTTTGCTATAACAACATCGATTTTTCAAAAAATTAATGTTGTTGTTTACTAATAATATCGATTTTTCTTAAAACTAATGTTGTCTTATGATTTATTTTTTTAATTACCAACTTGTAATTAATTCATATCACAACTTATCATTTAAAATTGTAAAAAAACACATAAAATTAGTCATGCACCAAAAGTTATAAACAAAGTGTATCAATATATCATGCACCAAGAGTAGTTATAAACATTTATAAACAAAATATACCATAAATATGTTCAATATGTTCCAATATTTCTCAAAAAATAACTTATAAACAAAAACTTACAAATTGATAATATTAGAGTAGTAATGTACTTTAATTACAAATAAAGGCAAAATAAAACAAAATTAGAAATTGCATCTGGGAACTCAAATATGGTACTCTAATTTGAGTTCCAAGAAGCAAATTCTATGACTGTGCAAAATTCCTCCATCCATTTCTAATTTTTGCAGTCTTTCTATGATGATTATAAACTATCCTACACTCTGTAGTCCCTTCCAAGTTCAGATGGGTGAATCTTGTAGCTTTCATTAATTAGTATATGGTACTCAACATATCATGAAATTAATATGAAGTTCATATTATATATGTATATGATTTTAAAATTTGACATACGGAGGAGTGTTTAATTACATACCAAATTGTTGCAAGTCACTTTGTACTCAGTTAGGAGGACTTTAAAAGTAACTGAGTTAGGAACTTGGTGGTACAATGAGTGTCATTTAGGGCAAGCTTTTGGTTCAGAGGTGCTTTTGAAGATGATGAGGAGGAAAACACTCTGTCCATAGTGGGTCAAGGTCACCTGATGATTTCTAGTGAGCCCATGGAACTCTCTAAGTTTAGTCCATCCAACAAGTAGAGGTGAGCTCACTAGATCTTGGTTATATGTGATAGAGTGCATATTGCCACTAGAGTGTAGCAAATGTCAAGTAGGCTCTAGTTCATCCTTCCATCTTACAACAAATGACCTATTGACTTCACCGTAAGGCTACATTTAACAAGTAAAGTAATATAAACAAAAGTATTATATCATGTCATGTTTATTTGAGAATAGTGTTAAAATTTCTAACTTGATCCATAGCATGAACAATGTTGAACATTTCCTCTGCTTTTTTATGAATCTTCATCATCGTGTTAGCCATTTTCTTCCAGTTCTGTTGATGTTCATCCATCGTTTCTAAACTCCATTTACAATATAAACATGACATTAAGTATATTTTCTCAAATCATTTAAATCCATTAAACGATCCATGCACAAACTGACTATGCACCATGCTTATCTAGGAACCAGAACCATGCAAACAAACAATAATGAGGCCTACATTATCGAAAACAACCGAAACCAGAACCATGCAAACAACCAAAACACCAATAAATATGCAAAACAAACATAATATACAATGATTTCACTGAAAATTGCTAAGTGCTCTTGTTATGGAGGAACCAGAACCACACAACATTTCCTTTCATATTTCCTCTGATATTTTACCAAAACCAGAAATAGAATTGTGCGACCAAAGCCTATTTTCTACTAGTGTGTACATAAAGCTACTACCATATGCATAATCCACAAGGCCACAACTATGTACAAAAGGATGCACTACCATAACTTAAAAACACAAGTATAATTTAACTTCCATGTGCATAACTGCAAACCAAAGAAAAATAAAAATAAAAATTAGCAACACTATCATAGCTTGCGAACACAAGCTTTATTATAGAATCGTAAATTCACCTCACGAGGGTTTAGTAGCATTTAACACCATTATCAATTTCAGAGAGCACATTTTCAAACACAAAGCAAAGGCAATGCTCAAATAGGGCTAACCTGGGGAGGAAGTCGCGAGGGAATAGGCCACGAAACCAAATACGGCTTCTTTATCACGAGGTATCGAGAAGATGAAACGACGTTGGCGTCGCAGCAGAACGTGGGTTAAGGTGGTGACGACGTTGTAGCAGAATGCGGGTGAGGTGGTGACAATATCGCAGCAGAATGTCGCGAGTTAGAGTCATGAGGGAGAGGACCATCGCGAGGCCAAAGGGTAAGAGTGAAAGTAGAGTTGAAGCGCCAGAAGCAAAAAATAATAATTTAAATAGGATAATACAACATCGATTTTTTTCCTCCAAAAATTGATGTTAATGTGACTTTGTTAACATCGATTTTTGGAAAAAAAACTGATTTTAACGAAGTCACGTCACTCAAGTTAACATAGTTTTCTAAAAAACCGATGCTAACCAACTCATGTTAACATCGGTTTTTGGAAACCCGATGTTAACAAAGTCACATTAATATCGATTTTTTGGAGAAGCGATGTTAACGAAGTCACGTTATTTATGATTATGCCACCGCATTTTTGTTTATAAAACCAATGTTATTCTAATGATATTAAAAGTAAATTTTCTAGTAGTGTTGCCTTTTTTTTTTTGGGGGGGGGGGGTTAGTGTATGCTAACAAAGAACAAATGGGGGTAGGGAGGGGGGTTTAGTGTATGCTAACAGAACAATAGAAAAAAAATTACACCGGACAATTCCATAAAAAAAAACTTTATGGAAAAAATATTACAAAATACATAATATTAAAACAAAAAAAAATCTTATGCTTCTACTTGTTACAGTATATTGCTCTCTACGTATTTTTTATTTTAAAAATGTTGTATGCTTTTTTTATTATGAATATTATAAAAAAATTAAGAATACAAGTGATAAAGTTAATGCCAATTTATTTTATTTTATCTCTTATAAATTTTTATATCTATTCTTTTAAAAAAATTATCTTATGAGGAAAATACTAATTTTGTTTTGGACAAAAGTAAAATTTATTAAATATATTCAAGTATAAAAATTTATCTTGTGAAGACAATTGTTGTCGACATTGGAAGATTAAAGTAGAGAAGGCAAATAACTTTAGAAGACATTCAAGCTCCAGAAGACTTAAAGGAGAACACAAAAGTTAACTGCCAACTATGTCAACTTGGACAACTCATACAACATTTAAATTCTACTTCCAACAACCATAAACGATTAGTTTCAAGGCTTTATATAAGGAAGCAAATTCAAATAAGCAAAATGAAAGGAGAAGTGTCAAACAGAGAGGCTAAGATTAGAAAAAATGTCAACTCAAGAATACCCCTTATCAAAAGAATCCTCTTTATCCAAAACACTCTAGGTTAGAGCTAGAATTCAATCCGAAAGATTACATGTATGTAAGCACCTTTATTAGAGGCACCACAATAGAAGGTGTCCTAAAATGTTTAATTTGTCCACCCTCTAAGTTAGAGAGAAGAACTCAGAAGAGTAACCAATGGATTATTGCTTCTAAAGTTTGTGTGAGTCAAGTAGCACTGTTGCTACTTTGGGTGTGAAACCTGAGCAAGTTTTTTGAAATAATACTTGGGAAGAGCATATAGAGGCTTAATTAGAGAAAGAGATCAAGATCCTGCAGAAGCTTAGCAAATACTAGATGAAGAGTTTGCAAAGACTTAGAAAATATTAGGTGAAGAGTTTGTATAGGCTTAGAGAATATTGAATGGAACATATAGAGGTTTAGAATACTAGGTTGTGAATTATCCTAGTTAAAAATATTGAGTAGAACCAGCAAAAGTTTAGAATACTAAGTGTAAGAGCTTATGAAGGCTTTAGAAGAAAGAATACCGTAGGTGTGGTGAAAATCTATAGGTATAAGTATTAAATTTTTGTGTGTTGTATTCTTCTTTATTGTTTGTGGTTTGCTTATACTTGCTGCACATTCATTTTAAGTTTTGAAAAACTGTTTTAGATAAGTATAAATATTTTGTTCAAATGATTTTTAAAAAATAGTTTTAAGGTTCATAATTAAGCCGCAATACTTTGCACCAAACAAACAAAAAAAATATAATTCATGAAGAACAAAAGCTTTGATTTTTAAACAAGTTTCTATTGGATCAAGTGGCTTCGGAATAATTAAGAAGGGGGGGGGTTGAATTAATTATGAACGTGTCTTGACTAATTAAAATTTATCCTTCTTAACATTACTAGATTCAATTAGGTTTTACTACTAAGTTATGAGAAAGTAAAGAACAAAAAAAATAACTTAGGTAAAAGTAAAGTGGAAATAAAAAATGCACACCAAAAAAATAAAGAGTGTAGGGAAAAAGAAAACAAAGACAAGATTTATACTGGTTCGGCCACAACCCGTGCCTACGTCCAGTTCCTAAGCAATCATCGGTTCTTGAGATTTCCTTTAACCTTATAAAATATTTTACAAGCAAAGATCCACAAGGGATGTACCCTCCCTTGTTCTCTTTGAACAACCAAGTGGATGTATGCTCCACTTGAACTGATCCACAAGAGATGTATCCTCTCTTGTTTTCAGTATTACAACCCAAGTAGATGTACGCTCTACTTGTACCACAAAACATATACGCTCCAATGTGTTAAGACAAAGAATTTTTAGGCGGTTAGTCCCTTGAATCTTTGTAAGGGGAAACAAAAGATATCTCAGACGATTAGTCCTTTGAAATCTTTTTTTCAGAGGGAAGAGGAAGAATCAAAAGAATTCTCAAGCGGTTAGTCCTTTGAATCTTTTGGCAAGAGGGAGAAGGAAGAATCAAAAGAATTCTTAGGCGATTAGTCCTTTGAATCTTTTGGCAAGAGGGAGAAGGAAGAATCAAAAGAATTCTCAGACGGTTAATCCTTTGAATTCTTCTGGCAAGAGAGAGAAGGGAGAAAATATAACACACTTTTGTTTTTTGCAGAATTTCCACTTGCAGAAAAATAAATTTTGAAATCGAAGTTTAGAAAGCTTTTTGGCAAGAGTTTTTGCAAAGAAAAACAATGGGCAATGGTCAGAAAAGATTTGAAAGAGATATGAGTTTTGGATTCTTGTAAAATGTGTGTCAAGGTCTTGCTTTTATAGACTCTTTATGTCTGGTCAAAAAACCATTGGAAGAGTCTTGACTTTTGAGAAAATCATGTTAAGAGTTATAACTCTTAACTTTTTCTTCAAAACTATTCACTGGTAATCGATTACCACAATGGTGTAATCGATTACACAATGTATTTTATGAAAAGTTGTGACTCTTCACAATTGGATTTGAATTCCAACATTTAAATTCACTTGTAATCGATTACACTATTTGAAAATCATTTTGCAACGTTACAAATCTTTTGAAAACCAATCTGGTCACTGGTAATCGATTACCAGAGAGTAATCACTCTGGTAACTTAGAAAATTTGAGAAAATTCTTTTGTAAAACAAAACTGTGATATTTGGTTTTTGAAAAATTCTTTTAATACTTATCCTATATGAAGTCTTGACTTGTTGCTTCTTGATTTCTTCTCTTAAATCTTGAATCTTGGATTAGATTCTTGGTGCTTGATCTTGAAGTCTTGAATCAATCATTTGGGCTTTTGGCATCATCAAAATTGCTTGGTTCATCATTATGAAGCTTGCTTCTAGAGTTTCTTCAGTAGTATTTCATGTTTTAATTTGGAAGTTATACATTAGATTATTATTTGGTACATAAGAAGAAAAAGTCTTGCTTCTAACAAAATTTTTTAATTTATTTCCAAAGAAGAATTAGTCTAGGAAGTATAAATCATAACAAGTAAGTTTTAATATTGGCTAAAATATGTTTTTCGTCCCTATAAATATTGAAATGTTTGGAATCCATCGCTGTAAAATTTTGAGTCTTTTTTTCATCCTCGAAAAATTAAAATCTATTACTTTTTAGCCCAAATGTAGGTTCGGGTAAATCCGAACTTACGTATCACTTTTTCATTTGTTCCATTAATGACAATGAGGGTAGGTCTAGGGGTTAAAAACTACCACAAAATGTAGGAAAAAAAATCCACAAATTTGTAAATCTCTCTCACCTTACCTCCTTCTTCCCTAACTTTCTTCATCTTCTATGTTCACTAGGCTAATATGAGAGAGAGATGAATTTGGAAGCCAAATTGTTAAGTTTGTTAATGACGTTTGATTCCAATAGAACATTGGAATTGATATTCATAACGTTGAGTTTGAGAGTAAAAGTGTTAGGTTTAGAAGGAAGTAGAATTCAAAGAAGAAGAAGAATATGATATTGTCAATAAGGTAGTGTTGGTCATTGTAGTTGAATAGAACATTTAAAAAAGAAAAAGAAAAAATTATTTATTTAAATTCGAAGAAGATGAAAAAAGTTAAGAAAAAATAAAGTTAAGAAAAAAGTATTTACAAATTTGTGGGGATTTTTTTGAGGATGAAAAAAAGACTCAAAATTTTACATGAACAAATTTTAAATATTTTAATATTTATAGAGATAAAAAAATATTTTAACCTTTAATATTTATGCAAAAAAATTAAGTCAGTTCTAGCGTCACTATTTAATCTCATTCTAGTGACTTAACTTACTGAACCACTTCATAAGTATGTGATCATATCCTTCTTAGGTCATGACAAATGCCAATGAGTAGAATTTTTTTTATTTAATAAATAATACTTTTAATTATATGATATTATATTTATAATATATCTTTTGTTTTAAAATACATATTGTAAAATATAACTAAATCTAAGTTTTATTCTTCTTTTATTCTACAATGCAACTATAGATAATGTTAAACTTGATACATTACATTAGAAAGTCACACTAATTTAGTTTTATCCCAAAAATATGAGGTTTTGATAGAGATGAATCCAAATTTAGATAGATGGTCTGCTCAAAATTTTGGATTTTTGATTGGATAGAAACAAAAGTAAACCTAGCGCTTGATCATATCTAATTAATGACACACACTAATACTAATGGCACCAACCAAAGCCAAATTAACTCTAGAATTAATCTCTGAATTTTACTCCGGTGAAAACAATTTGAAAGCTATGAGAATTATGTTTACATTTGATTTATATATAAGTTATTAGTTTAAGTGATTGATATTAGATTCAATCTCCTTAAATAATATCTTAACTTTGAGTTTGTTAGATGAAAATGTGATTGAAAGAAAATATTTATTAAAGATGACAATCATATTTTTTAATGTTAAAAAAAATATCAACAAAGAATATGATTACACTTAATAATTTATACCATTGCCATTCGAGTTTTAATTTGTTCAGTGATTTTTTAGTTTTTTATTTTTTTAAAGCTTATCTAATCATATTTACAATTTTAGACATACTTAAGACAACAGTTAAAAAAAACTCTTTATTTGGTGGGACAAACTTTTTGTTTGAACTGAGGAATATCATCTTGTAAACCTATTTAACCATTTTTTTCCTTGTAAACGCATACTTCCTGTGCCCAATAACAAGAAAGCTTACAAAGAAAGAGACATTGTTCGACTTTATTGCAAAAATTTCATAGCATAAAACAATATCTGATTTTCGTAAACATTTAAGACTGATTATTACGATAAATTAAAATACAATGGCATGATAAAGCAGAGTGCCTTGACATAGTGGGATAAAAACAAGAATTATAAAGCACGATGTTTATTCCCCAAGTAATTGCGTATCTTGAACTTTAAATGGTTTTGTTATGCCTGCATACGGTCATACAAAGACACATTATGCATTAGTTGTAGTTCACTTTCTTCGTAACGTCATCAATTGTGAAAGAAATGTATTTAGTTAGGAAAAGTCCACAGGTCACAGCACTAATCATTTTCATACTGCTCTAAATTCTCTGACCCTAATCATTAATTTTTTTCTGATAGACGATGGAGCAACCACTTTTAGTTACTAACCGGCACTTATATTGGTCATGATATTTGATGTCCATATCTTTTTACATTTTCTTAAAAATATATTTTTTCCCTTTCCTTTATGGCATCAATTAATTTTTAATATGGGCTAAGGCTGGTTATTTTATTTGTTAGTTGTTACATAGGAGGTCAGGCAAACAACATAAAGATTGAGACTTGGTACGTTTAAATTAACAACAGTGCATGTTATTATTAGAGGATAAAATGAAGAGTCTTGTCTTTAAAAAAAATAATTCAAAGTCATAACTGCTGATTAAAAAAATAATTGAATAACTTTGAACAATTTTATAGATTGATTATATATAAATATTTATATTTTTGTATGACAATCATATATTAATTAATTTTGCAATTTACTACTTTTAAAATACATTAATCACTTTAAATTAATGATACAATTTTTAAATAATTCACGACTATAAATACAAAAAGTTACGAGATACTATCATTATTGAAAAAATTTATGTATCCTTATCTTTGTGTTTCATCGCTCCAATGGGTTTCCGAACCGCGTAATTAGCTTGTCAAATTACATTAGAGAAACATGATTCCAACTAGTATTTGGGTTGAACTTGTGTAATCATCAATCATTCAACATGATTACACTAAAAAGAAAATATTAATTTCTACCACTATTACCAGCGGCATAAAAACAATATGACATAATACCAATATTCACAGAACCTAGAATATATTTCTGTCATTAACTGGTAATATAATCAATTATTTTAAGAGCTACCAGCTAGTCCTTCCGTGCAAAAACTCTAACTTTTTTTTATATAAAAATACTAATATATGTTTTCTCATCTTTTCATTTTTGACATATAATATAATAGTATAAGTTTTACCATAATTTAAAGTATTTTTTTCGTTTTCTTTTGTACAAATAATAGGTGCAAGAAACAAAATAAGAATATGGTGCACCATTTTAATTAGGTAATGTGGAAATGAAACGAACAACTCCTCCTAGAATTTTACAAAGATTGAAATCAATTTATGGAAAAGTTGTCAAATTATAAATTTAGCCTTTCCTCGTTAATTAGAAAAGGGGACATCATTGATCTCCGACAACCTAGAAGTCCAAACTAGACGACAAAAACAGCAACCACAAGTTGTTACAGTGCTGATATGTGTGATCCTAAGTGGCTATTTCTAATATCATTTTGTAGAAGAATATACAACTCTGCCGCCAGCACTAATTGCACTTTCGACTCAGAAAAAAATTATTACTCCAATTGACAAATTGAAACCTTTGCTGTTAGGGTAGTTAGTAATGTGACACAGTGCCCAAATGACAGGGAAAGAATGAGAGAGAGTGAACGATAGTGAGTTTGTTAGAGTTTCTTCCACATATTTATCATATATTATTGCACCTATCTATATATCTAGACTTGAACAGTCTTCACTGAAACGAATTAAACGCTTACATGTAAAAAATATTACCAAAAGCTACCATATTTGCAATTCACTATAATTCCAGTTAATAATATCTATCTGAATTAGTAATTATTTTCTGTTGCTTACTGTATGAAAAATGTTTTGCTCTGTAAAAGTTAAAGTGATTTTAGATATTTTTCAAAAGAAAACAGTTTCCTTTATGAAGTGAAAAATATTCCTTCTAGAAATATTATACTTTCGGGTTAAAAGAAAACAACATTTTCATTTAGTCTAACCAGGCCAAAATATCTCCCTTTTAAAAAAGAAAAGTCGTTTTCTCAAACAAAGTCAACAATAAGAGAATCTTTAAAAGGCATATTAATTAATTAATGCTTTTGTTAAATATTTCAAAAAATGCATTTATCATTAAAAAGATTCCAATTATCATTTGATTTTTCTGCAAAAACAAACGGACATAATTCAGAACTCAGATAAAGGCGTTCATAGTGATTTCAGAAATCTAGTTCAAAAGTAGGGGAAGGGGGTGGTAGTGGTAGCTAGGTTACCTAGCTATTTTGCATGGGAAGCAACATTTCATATTGGTGCTTGTTTTATGGTTGGGAAGGTCGTACTCAAGGTGAGATGTCAATATAAAGTGTATTCGGTAATGTTAACTAAAAGCTTATTTCCTTAATTGAAAAGTTTGTTTAAGTTAAATGAACATGTTTAGCAAAAGTAACAGTTCTAATAATAAATTTCACTAGTAAAAAGAAAAACATATAGATTATTTTCAACGTTTTAAATTAACTTTAATGGGGTGTAAAATTAGTCAAAATAAAAAGTAGATATTTTTTAGAACATTTATGGACTTGTCATCGAAATTTCTACTTATCGAGATCGAATTAATATGTAGAAATATTTACTTTCTATATCAATTGAATTAATATAGAAAGTTCTCCTTACATAAGTTCTAACCACAATCAAAGTAAAAAATAATTTCTATATCAGTTATGCTAACAACTAATGTAGAAAGCATTTGCTTATTTTAAAATAACAACAATACAACTATATTGTATTCATACAATATACCAATTCGAAAGATAAAAATAAAGAATATATATATAGAGAGAGAGAGAGAGAGAGAAAAAAAAAGGCAAAACAACTTTATCTCATATGGCCCAAATACGAGAAGTTTGATTGCTTTTTGTTTTGGTTTTCGTTTGATATATAAAATAGCAATGCAAAGTCCTTCCTCCAAGTTAGCTTGATATTCATGTTTCACATTTTTGTTATTATAAACCTTTCTCTTGCAAAATATGTAGTCATCTCGGTTAAATCTTCCATTTATGCTTTGAAAGAAAGTTTTAAGAAAGATGATGAATGAGTATAGTCCAATTAGAAGGTTCGTGATGACAAAAAATGTGGAACAAAAAATAGATGAAAAGATAAAACTAACTTGCAGGAAGGAATTGATGTTTCTTTTAAATTAAACAAAAATAAAGTGTAGATAGGTTCCCCGTTTGTAGCCCATGCAACCAGAAAATAGAAGGTTCATGTGCTCATTATTGTCGTTTGCGAAAGCAAATAACAACATACGTTTCTTCTCTTTGAACAATGTTATTGTTCTTTCATGAGCCTTCAAACATTACTCCCACACACCACTACAAGAGATAAATAAAGATGAAGATTGAAAACATTACAACAGAGAAATAGAAGAGAACATTGCCTCATGAGAATGAAAACATAAAATGAGAGAAGTTAAAAAAAATTGAAAATTAGATGTGTATATAAAAAGAAAACATAGATTAAAGTCATACTCATATAAGAAGATCAGCCGCTAATTAAGCATGATAACAAAACGGATTTAACTCTATCCGTTTTTGTCCTCGCAAAAGATAGACGAACTAAAGTTTGGGTTTTAATAGGTATTCCTATCCCCGTCAAGTTTTATTAAATTTGGAAAAATCCATAATAATCCACCACATTAGTTTTCTATAATTTTAATCTACTTATATATTTTTAAAAAATTGTATACTAAGTGATTAGTTATAAAACAGATTTAGCAACACTCTTTTTGATGCAGATCTCCATATGGAGGGCTAAATTCCTGATCAATTCAAGTATCCTACAACTTGCAGTTAAAATTTGAGTTTCCTATTTTAATTGTGAATCCATGTTCTCCTCCTCTTCTCTTTTAAGTTTCTGAAATTGAATTCATGACTATGATTAGATTTTGAGAATTGAATTAGGATTAGATTTATGATTGATTAATCCATTTGTGAGATTAGGTAATCAATTGATCACTTAAGTCAATGCGTAACTGTGCCTGAATTCATGGTAACTAGGAAATGTGATTGTGTTTTCAATTTTCATTAATGCGAGTTAGATGATGATCCAATGAAATTTGTATTGCCATGTATGTTCATGGATTCGAAATTCTCTTTGAGACAGGATAATTCTACTGCAAGAATTTGATCCTTGGATTGATGATTTTTTCCACTAAATTCTGTTTTAAGTTTACTGTTCATTGTTATTATTCAATTTTGCAATTTTAAACAACCCGTTACTGTACGTTTGAATTAAGATTAAAGCTCAGTATGTATAAAAAAAGATCAAAGTTGAATTGTTTCATCGAGAGAATAACCTAGATTGCCCTTATGCTGCAAATTAAACGGGAGGAAACTGTTTTTTTTTTTGCGTAATAACCCAACAATGGTATCAAAATCAACTGACCCCGCCCCACCTTCAACCCACAAGGTTGGCGAGTTAGGATAAGTTGGAGAATTGAATCACTTAACTCATCTCACCATTTTTTTATGGGTTAGGCAGATTGATACAATAGGTTCAATCCGTGTTGTCATCCTTAGACCAAAAGCACTGGATGACTAATCTCTTAAGAAGGATTGAACATAGTTATGAAATTTTATTGTATATAATACTCTCTTTTTTTATTTATCAAAAACTATTATACATTCATTTGTATTTTGCATTTCACTTTTAAAAAATTATAAATGAAAACAAAACTAAAAATATATTATCCTAAATGATAAATGATTCGAAATAAATTAAAAATGAAAATATATAATTATTTTAAAATATATAATTATCAATTCTCAAATTGTAGTTAAATAATTTAATGAGTGAAGGTCAGTTGAGAACTATCAAAATTTCATTTAGTAATAAAGATAAAAAAAATAGATTGGAAAATATAAGAAGTTAAGAAAAACTTTGAAAAACACACTTCTTAAAAAATAACTTCTTTTGCAAAAAAAAATTAATTTTTTTATAAGAAAAATTTATTAAAAAAATATTCTTATTTAAAATAAATATTGTAATTTATATATCTGTAGAAGATTGTTAAGCAAAATCAATACAGAATCTGCTATCAATGTACCTTTTTTTTTCAATCAGCCAATCAAATATTATAAAATAAATGGCACCAGAGGTACCTAAAAGTAAAGTGTACATAGTGTAGCATTAAAGGAGAAAAGGAACGCAGAGGTTAAAATTTATTTATACCAAAAACAGTTTGTTTATAAATAAACTCTAACCTCCAAAGAAAACTACCCTTCCCTGTATTTTATGTAAGTGTGTTTTCCTAATACATCACACATTTAAACCCTTCATTAAGTCCCCCTGAACAACTTCGGCAATACAGAAACCAATTACAGAAAACCAAGCTCCTACCAATATAATTAATATAATATATACTATATTAGAAAGTTAGCTTTATAAGACATTGATGACGTAAACATTATCTTAGAAAAACAAATTTTCAAAGATGATACTTACATTAATATTGTCTTAGAAAATAAATTTTTAAAGATAGTGTGTACGTTAACATCGTCTTTAAAAATAAGCTTATTTTTTAAGACGATATTGACATAAATAATATCTTTGAAAGTTATTCATTTTTTAAGATGGTATTTTTTTGCTGATCGTTGAAAAATTTAACTTTTCACAACGTAAATTTTTACAATGGTCAATGATCGTCGTTGTATTCTATTTTTGACCGTCTTGAAAAAATATTTTTATAATAATGTATACTTTATAAATAAGTGTAATTAAGTTGGTCAAAGCGCTGGGAACTATATTTTTTTATTTTTGTGAAAGTACTTGGAACTATATGAAAGCCAAGATGCCTTCTCAATAATGCACTGCGACAGATCACATCTCGAGAATAATTTTCCTTTAATTTGGTTTCTGTCATTCCATTCGTAACAATTTGTTTGTTAGAAGGGGTGGGGGCAACCAAAATTATATGCACCAGTGTGTGTCTCAAATTTCAATCTTCCACAAGGATAATTGCGATGTGTTATGTATTAAATAAAACTCTTTCAGTAAAATATCTATAATCTTCTCCCAAATGGCCGGTACCAGGCTTCACTAATTGGGTGACACAATTTAACAAATTTTGAGTAATTCTTCTGAGCATGGGTTTGTTAGAACTACTTCGGTTAAGTATAAAATCATTTCAGTTGGTTTATAATTTTTTTACTAGTCGATAAATTTATTTAAATAATTTTTGGTATTTTTTAGTAGTTATTATTATTATTTTAAAATATTACTTAAAATAATATTTTTAAAATATTGGTTTCTAAATTTTTATATTTTATTTATTTATTAAAAAAATATTTATTCAATTTTTTTATTATATTTTTAAATATGCATTATATCATTTATATTTTTATAATTATTTTAATAGTTAATTTTACTAAATACTTATAATTTAACTTAATAATCTAGCTAGTTTAAAAACTTCCGGTTACTAATTAGTTTTTCGGCCTCCAACTTGTTTTTTGGTTTTATCACACATATAACTTTTGTCTATTTTTATATATAAGCTAAAATAATTTTATATTACTTCAAAATACAAGTAAATTTTAATTAATTTTATCTCATTTAATGAAATAATTTTTTTAACATCCTCCATTAAATTGAAAAATTATTTTTAATATTTTTATATTCTTGATATCAAAATTTAATGAAAAATTTTAAGAAAAAACTATTTTAAATAAAATTAATAATATTATCTAACTTTTTTAATTAGTGTATGCAATATTTTTCTTATTATATTTGATATTGTATAGAGTAGAGACAACTGATCAAAATTTTAAACAACATTACTTTTTTAAAAAAATTATTTATTAGTTGTGATTAATTTTTTTCTAGCTATGTTCATATGCTAGAATAACTCATAAACTTGGAGGAGTTTTTCTTTTAAATTAACATAATACTTTGGGATTTAACTTTCGCAGGATGAAAATTACTTTAAATAAAAAAAATGTAAGAAGTTCTAATCATATTTTTCACATGGTATACATATAAAATAAATTCGCTCGTAACTTGTTTTTATTTTTAACTGGTAATTTTTTCTTGAGAAAACTGATAATTTTTTAATTAACTAGTGACTATAATTTTTAACTTTTACACTAAAATGAAGGAGTCTAAACCTAAAATTTGAACATGTGATTTCATATATATATATATATATATATATATATTACAAATATATATTATGATTTTTTATAATAAAGCTAATTAATGTCTTTCAGTCATAGAATTTTAAGTAGTTCTCAACTTCCCAGGTTTCTGAAGTCAGGTTTTTGCAGTTTTGATTTGACATAATTATATTTAAATTAAATCATTATGTCTAAGATTTGCGTTTGTTCATGTGATCGAATTGCTGATCTAGATGTACCTATATTATAATCCAAATGAGTTATTACTACTTTGTAAGATATGAAAATCATCCTACTTCGATATTTCAGCCTGTTTCTGAGTTTTCTTTACCTCAAAGGATTATTAATTCTTTACCTCCTCTTCTGTCTGTGGAATATGAGGCTTTTTTCTTTTTGAAACAGCTAATTTACCCCCTCAGCTAATTTATGTATGAACATAAAGATGAAAAAAATGAAAAAAAGTAATTTCAATCTGTGTTTGATACGACAATTTTATCCACCACGCAACTCGATCTTCCCAGGAACCAGATTTGCTGAGGGAACAAGAAATTTTCCTGTTGTCAATCTCCCGTAGCATAGTACCCCACCATTATACCAAACAGACTGTTAGACAATTGCCAGATCATGTGATATTAACTAGGTTATAAAAATCATGTGCTAACAAATAATGAAGTTCAAAAAACATAAATTAAGAATCATATTATTATTATTATTATTATTATTAACTTGCCTTAGTCCGATTAAAGGCAGCAATAATATATCTACACTCGGAATGGATTCACAAAGATATGTTTATAATAGAAACATAAGTAGTTGACATAGTTTCTTAATCTATAACTATTATAATTATCTCATTTTAGTGTATACATTAATTATTTTTAATTTATTTTAACTGATTTTTTCTATTATTACCTTTAAAAAAACAAAAACAAAATATAATGTGAACGCCTTACTATCAGATCAATCTTATAATAATCAGATGCGAAGTATTCTATCTCATTTGTCCCTGGTTATAATAATAATAATAATAAAAAGTTAAGCATAATCATGCTTTTATTGGCATATCCCAAGTTTCTGTATTACTAAACCAATTATTTGGAGTTGTTTACACTTTCATTTATTATTGTAAATTTTAATTGTGTATTTGTGCCAAAATCTGCTTCATTAGAATATCGAACATAAGGCAACCTTCAATAATTGAATGAAAGCAACAACTAATTATGCTGTCATGTATAATAATATTATAAATTCATTATAAGGAAGGTGACCCTCTCTTCAACTTAAGATTATTTCATTTCAAATCGATATATGGAGTGTCCCAGGAAACATATACAGGACAAATTAATTCCGTACGTAACTTATAATACACCAAGCTGTCCCTTCATGCAAAAGGCTGCTGTATTATTACAAATTAAATAAATACGTACAAAGCAAAAAAGCTTTCCATGCATGCATGAGATCAGCTGGGAAATGTAGAGCAATAAGATAAGATAACTTATTATTTTGTAACTTTTGCGGTTAAACCCAACTTTTCCCTTTTCCTTTTTCTTACTTCTTTCAAATGCGTCAAAACTTTGAAATATGTCAAAAGTTAAACACAGAAAAAGAGAGAACATAACTTTGTGTAGGATCATGATAAAAGCATGGTGTTGGGGAATTACTCACCCGCATGCGAATTTTGACGATTAGTCTATATGTCATCTGTTCATAATTTTATTAATTTATATAATTCGAGAGACAGGAAACTAATATTCAACGAAGATTGATATCGTTTGAACGAGTTTGTTTTGTTTGTAGTTGGCAAGCCTCAAACGTTAGTTCATTGTTATTTTTCATTTTTATGCATTAAAAAAATAGAAATTTCCGTTTGGAATGATACAAACGGTTTTCCAAACACGAACTATATTTTGGATGCAGTGTAACAATTTGATGCATATTGATATAAGAATTAAAACTACAATCATAGACTTCAGGACATATTTGGCTCGCTACATACAATAGTTGTGAGACAGTCATTCTTTATTCTGAATCTCTCAAAATTTCAAAGGTTAAAGCCTCAATTGGCAGCGATATCCCACCAGATGCTAGGTGAGGTTTTACATTTTCCCTTTTCCCCTAGTTTCGTGCTTGTCGCAGCAGAGAATGTGCTTTACTACTTGGAGACCTATTTCAAATCTCGTAAGACATCACAAAAGCATGTTCTTTTGTTGCTTAACTTAAGTTAATTTATTCTAGGTATAATTGGCTTTTTGTTTCTCTAGTTGCAACTACTTTTATTTTTAGTTCCTATATATAATTTAAAACATTTCATTTTAATTGATTTTTTTAACTTCTAATTTCTGTCTCTAAAGTCACCTAATGTTATTACATCATTCTTTAAAACTGCTACAAAATTGAAAACTACCGTGTACAACCGTTGAAAAGATGTTGGTGGTTATAATATAAACTTTAAAAATGTTTTTTTTTTCCTTCTTCCTCTCTTCATCAAGGATTTTTTTTCTGTCCTTCTAACAACTTCCAAAATGTTCGTCACATCTTCCAACCATTTTGTTTGTCCTCTGCCATCATCTCTCAATGGTGCTTCTCAGCGCTCCCATACTAGTGAAGATCACGACCTAAACTTGGCATGACATCACTGGTGTGTTGTTCTTGGTGGGAGGCATCGTTGTGGTTGCTAGAGCCGTAAAAAGTGGGTTAAAACCCATGGATGGGCCAATTTGGCACACCGCAAGTGTGGGACGGGTTGGGTTGATAAAAAGTAGGTCCTTTTTATGCTTCAGTTAGGGATGCGCTTTAAGCATGATTGTCAGGAGACTGTCAACCTGAGACTTAGGTATTTCTTCACAGATTGTTATATTTCTGAAAATCGAACTATATACTCATTTTTAGTAGAATTTGTTCTCTTATCAATCACATTTTTTAAATACATAAAGTTTAAATTCAAAATTCAAGATTTTGCAAGAGACAAAATCCAATTCCCCTAGATCCGATGCATGGAGGTAGAAACTACAAAGAGAGAGGATAACAATAATGCATGCATAAAAATAGTTCTCAAATATCATTAATTGGTTCCTGTGCAATAAAAAACTTTTCAATAATCCATAGGCATACATATGATATGCGAAATAACCAAATTGGTCCCAAAAGTGTATCCCAAGATTAATTTAATCGGTGGGAATATTAAATAAGAAGGCAAGTTATTTATGCTATATAATAATTTGGGATCAGCAATTAATTAAATAAATTGTTCTGACCTCCAAATCTACTTAAAGATCGAGCTTTCATAACTTGCAGCTTTGATTTGTCTGCTGAATACTTTATAAAAGCATTACAGAATAAAAATATGCCAATCGTTGCTTTTGTTTCTCTTTATATAAACAACAAGTAACATCTGGTTTTGTTTATTATCCCTCAGCTTTCAAGGAGAAAATATAATAAATGCTCGTCATTTAGATGTCTTATGTCTATCGCATGCTTTTCTTCTAACCTGAGATAGATTTTAGTCACATGCACGCAATGAAAATTATAATATTCAAGATGGCATTACATATTGGTGTCATTTTCTTAGGAAATGGGCCATTTATATACCTATTCATGAGCCACAACGGCTAGAGCTCTCAATCTAGATGGAAACTAATGGATGCTTTCATGTTCGCGCTAATCGGCATGATATAGTTATCTTTGGAAGCAAATAACCTGAAAGATATATATATATATATAAAATTATATTAGTATAACTTAAATAATTATTACATCATTCAATAATTTTTGATTCAATAATATTTTTTTAAAATCCAATGTTGGATTAAAAGTTCATTAGGATCATATATACACAATTTTATATTAATATAAAATTATTTATTACCTCATTGATATAGATTAAAATCGACGTAATATAAATATTTTAAAAATATATTGAAATATGAATAATTTGATTAATTATTTTTTATGTTCAATTTTAATAAAATTTGATACTAATAATAATGTTAGTAGTATTAAATATAATATAATGGTTGGATAGAAAAAAAAAAGGTGTGTGTAGTGTCAACGGTTAGGTGTGCTGTCAATTATTTATGCTTTTATGTCACTATATACACATCCATTTTTTTCTAATGCACTCCCTTGTATTTTTTTTTCCAGCAGTACCCCAGAAATGCACTCCTCTTTGTCCCATAAATCTATTGAAAATGTCATGAAAAAATGTTTCTCCCGTGGACACCTCCCTCCCATACATGGTATCAACCAAATCAAGACCACACATTTTGAAGTCGAAAACCATGCTTCTCTTCCTTATGATCAAAGGTTGAAACCTTAAGGGGTCCTCAATGAGAGAAACATTGACGTTGAGGAAATTGAGCAGGGCCATTTCGGCATTGTGAAAGTGAGGGTGGGAGTGAAGGTATCTGAAGCATTGTTTTGAGCTAACAAAGCCTAGTATTGTGAAGGGGCAATATTTTTTGAGTCAAAAAGTTTGGAATGAAGCGGAGGTGAATGAAGGACAAGGAGAGAACTTAGTGGGTAGGTTGAGAAGGGCTATGAATTTTGCGGTGTTAATGGAGTGGCAGAGTTGGATTTGTGCAGTGAGGGTGAGTTTTTTTGGGTATCTTCGATGAGGTCGTGGGAAAGAAACTCAGGGGAGTGTATTTTTCTGGATATTTTAGAGGAAAAGGTTTAAAGGGGAGTGTATTAAAGGAAGGTGCAAATAACAACCTTCTCATTTTAGTAATACTAGTGTATAGTCCAGTAGCATCACCAGCCCAACGCAAGCCTGGACTTGCATTCACCCGCCATTCAACTCCATGGCATTTACTTCTTGCATGCCCATACCTGCTTCCTGCACTGCCCAATTTTTTCAATATCTCTAAACTACCCTTCTGATGTTTTTAACTTTCCTTTCTTCAAAGTTTCTCCTTAAAGCAGCTGACTTACTCCCAACACATTCTTCCATTTTCATTTGAGTATGTTTTTTGTGAAGGTTGCGCGATGTAGACATCGTTATATCCTTTGAATGTCACAAACATTGGTTATTTTAGTGCATCTTGTGTAGCTCCGTCGAGGTCATGTCAAGGTAGCATTTGCATTATGTGCGTAGCTCCTTCAAAGATTGGGTGAAGGTAGACACCGTAGGTATGTGATTGTTTTGGCTTTTCCGCTTGGTTCATTTTTTGTTTGGAGAACTTATTTCGAAAAGCAATTGTGGCTAACTCTCCAAAAGGCTTTTAGGGAACACTTGCACCACAATTACAAAAAAGCTTTTCCATAAATAATTATTATTCGAAATCGATATTCTGGAATGGCTCAACACAGAATCTGGATAACTACTCCATAACTTTTATACTAGACTTGTGGAGAGCCTATTCCAGAAAGTGAGTTTTTTTTTTTATAAAAAAAAGTAATTCGGAATGCTTATTCAAAAATGCATAGTGTAACTTTCTGGAGCATCTCTTCCATAACTGTTTAAATACGCTTCTGAAAATCATTATCCTGAAATGAAGTTTTGGGAAAAATGATCTAGAATGGTCGTTCTGGAACCTGTAGTATACATTTCTGAAAATAATTAATCTCACATTAAAATATATAAGTAAGGAGTAATCCAAAAACTAATTCACGAGGTGAGAGTTCCTCCTCTTATAATCTGATGCAATTGCATCATAATTTAAGATTACTTGACTTGAATTATTTCCAACCCATACATTTGTGAAAAATCTCTGCCGTAACTATTATACTAATAGAGTTCTGTATAAACTTTTTCGGAAAGTAAAATAAAAGAACACCTGGAATGCCCATTATGGAATTGTAAATATATTTTTTGGAAAATATTTTCCATAACATTGCTAACGGCCTTCCAGAAAACGTTTTCATAACACTACTATAGCCTTCCAAAAAATGTTTTCCATAACACTATTAATAGCCTTCTGGAAAACATTTTCCACAATCGCCTATGGGAAACGTTTTCCATAACACTGCTAATAGCCTTCCGGAAACCTTTTTCCATAACACTTCTAACAGACTTCCAGAAAATGTTTCCCATAAAATGAGGGAAGGGGATGCCAGGCAGCTGCGTGAGGTGCAAGGGCTTCTCTAATCGAAGGGAGGTGTTATTGTTCAGAAAATTGGAGAAGGGAGTGATGAGGGTAGAGTTGAGTCAGAGATGTAATTAGTTATTAGGGACAATTTTGTCCACTTGCATAAAATGGGAACTGCAGGAAGCAAAGGCCCAACTCCGTCCAGGGACGGTCCAGTACGGTCCAAGATGATCAAGCTCACCATTATGCACATTTCTTTCGCCTCCCAAACCTGAACTTGCTGCAACAGTTTTAAAAGAATATTAATATTAATATTAATATTAAAGTTTCCTACAGTAAGTTATTATTTAGAATAAACATAAAAAAAATTATATGAATATTTATTTTTAATAAATAAATAGTATTCATAAAAATGCTAAAATCAAGCAAGTAATTTTCCTACAATTTTAAAATTTGCAAGAAAATTACATACAAATTTAAAATCCACAAGAAAGATAAACTGTGTATTTTAAATTCCTGAAAAATTAAATACAAATTTAAATTCCGAAGGAAAATTACTAGCAAATTTAAATTCTACCAGAAAATTATTTGCAATTCACCGAAAAATTACTTGCAAATAAATTATCTGTGAAATTTCTAGCAGATTCTTTTAGTAAAACTTTATTTATAGACACACCACTTTTTATGTAAAACATTTTGCCGCAGAAATTGTTGTATTTGTTCTAGAAAAATTAGCAAGAAATTTTCTATGAGTTTCAAAATTTTCAAAAAATTAATTATCTACTAAGGTATTATTTAGGAACCCAAGTATTGGAAATTCACAGGTAATTAGTAATAAGAAAAATTCTATAAGATATCGTAAAAATATAGATCACAATAAAGCAAGATAAACGTACGGTGAAAAAAAAATGTTAAAAGGAATCTATCTTCGTATAAACTAACGTATTATTTCAGTACGTAACAATTAAAATTGGTGTTGCTGATAAGAAAAAAAAAATTAAAATTGGTGTTAAAACTTTTCCAAAAAAAATTATTATTATTATCAGAAATGATAATCATTCATGTACGAACATTTCCTCTATTAATATATATTTTTAACTTCAAACATATGAAAAACATTTATCCATCACAAAATTGATCTATATGGAAATTGAATTTGAGGGTGCCTGATTGGTGACCACAATAGGGCTCCTCACCGCATGCTTCATGTCCGTCCAAGTCAGATACCCAAAGCCTTCGACCATTGGACCTTCTATCCTTAACTTATAACTTAGCTTCTCGTTCTTCTCCTTGAACACCAACTTGCTTGGAACAACACTAACATTAAACCCTTTGATGGGTGTAACGTTAGCAGAATAGATTGTTTGTTTCTCCCCAACATTGGTCACTGTTCTCTGAAATGCCCAAGCTACCCTTGATTCATTAGAAGAACCATTGCTACTGAAGAAACCAATGAAAGAAGGGTAGTTGAGATCCAAGGAAGGATTGGAGCAATTATTAGTAGACGATCTAGTGATGATTGAGATGTTCTGTTGAGTGGAGCTCATTGCACAGAGAAGATTGACATAATCTTGAACTCCTACATCGTAAACAAGTCCAGGGTCAAGGGCTTTGTTGGGGTTGACATGACCAGATCCCAAGGCTAAAGGAGAGGCTGGTTTGTAATCATCAGCAATGTCCTTGATGAGTTCCTTAGTATTGTCGAATATATCCGATGTTGTCATAATGGCTGACCTAATAGCTGCAGGGCTCCAATCAGGGTGTGCTCCTCTTAACAGTGCTCCCACACCTGCCACGTGAGGGCATGCCATGGATGTGCCAGTTAACAAATTGAAGTTACTGGAAAGGTTTTGGGACCCAAATTGTGCCACTGGAAGATTTGGAGGCCATGCAGCTAAGATTGATGTACCTGGAGCAGTGATGTCTGGTTTCAACACAAATGGACAACTACTTGAAGGCCCTCTAGAACTGTAAACATCCACACTTGGTGCTGGTTTAGTAGCTAAAGTTGTTGTCTTAAAAGACATGCTTGCTTTTGCATTAGGGTTACTCTTGATGTAAGCTTTGACAATTTGTCCATTTCCCGGGTTAATAATGATGCCTGCAGAACCATTCCTTAAGAAAAACGACGTGTCAATCGTGCTAGATATGAAGACTCCCGCGGCAGCATTTGACCAATGCACATTATACACTTGAAATGACAGTGGCACATTATTCTTATCTTCACTACAAACCACAATCTTGCCACTCGCATTGGCAAGTTTCTCCAAAGTGTCACACGAGTCCATAAAAACAATAGGAACTTGGTGGGCGGAGAAGTTTCCTAGGTAGAGTGACAAGCCAGGTATGTTGACTCCATTGCCAAGAGCAAGAGTCCCTCGAAATTCACGATCCAAAGTGCTAGCACCAACGTTTATGACCCATGGTATTGCACTATTTAGAGTTCCACGATCAGGGCCAGAATTCCCTGCTGATGTGGACACAAAAATGCCTTTCTCCATGGCTGCAAACGTGGCTATAGCAATGGGGTCACTGTACATGCTTATATTACCAAAGCCGAATGATAAGGAAAGAACATCAACACCATCTGATATTGCACTATCAATCGCGGCTAATACATCAGTTGAGTGAGCTTTACCATCCCACACGGCCTTGTACATTGCTATTCTCGCCCTTGAAGCTATTCCTTGTGCTGTTCCATTGGCAAAGCCAAAGAATGATGCATTCTCAACTTGGCTTCCAACTGCAATGCTTGATGTGTGTGTCCCGTGGCCTTCTGTGTCTCGAGTTGAGTTCTCAAATGTTACGAGATTAGGGTATTTGGCAAAAGTGAACCCTTTGTTAAAGAGCCTAGCTCCAATGAGTTTGTTGTTGCATTTGATGCTACTTTCACATTGGCCTTTCCACCGTGAAGGAATTTCAGTCATCCCTTCATCTTTGAAGCTTTCACTTTCTAGCCAAAGTCCACTGTCCACCAACCCAACAATGACATCTTCGCCGAATTTCGAAGCAGGCCATGCCCCTATTTTGGGATTGAGGCCAAGGAATTGGGGTGAGTGTGTGGTGTGAAGCTTGGCTTGCAGATCTAGTGTGGAAGAAATGTAACCCGGGGAGTTTTTGAGGGCTTCAAGTTCATTAGGTGACAAATTTGCACTAAAACCATTCATGACGTTGGTGTAGGTATAAATCAGCTTAGAGGAAGCAGTGTTGAGAATATTATCATTGGTTGTAACATGAGTATTTTCTAGTGCAGAAGAAAGGGTTGACAGATACCAATTGTGTTTGGTGGAGAATAGTTTGGGCATGGATGATGAGTCCATGTGGATGATATAATTTTCAGATTGAGCCATTCTGGAGACAAGGTGAAGGACTATGATGGAGAAGCAAAGACAAAGACGAATCATGGTAGCCATGATTGATTGAATGTTATTTCGAATGTGGAAGGCTAATTGGCTTTATCAGACACCAATATAAAACTGGGGTTTAAATAGTGGATTAACTACTGAATGGGAAAATGATAATCGGAACACCTCATTTTGGATGAAGGGGATAGATAGAAGAAAAACAATAGATACTATATATATGATATGATATGATGAAAAATATAGAAGGATATAAAGAAAAATATATATGGTGGAAATGAGTTGTAGGATAGTGGAAGGAAATAACAGAAATAATAGATCAGATATGATGAAAAATACAGAGGGGTGTGGAAAAAATTAGGATGAATAAGTTATTAGAGAGTGAAATGTATGCAATAAAAAAAATTAAATTACAAATTTGGTCTTCTATTTTTTAAAATATGTGATTATGATTTTTTTTTTATTTTTTACTTGAGATATTTTATTTTTTATTTTTAAAAAAATTGAATTAAGACATTTTATCCTTTGTTTTAAAAAAGTATGTAATTTTATCGATTTGTAACGTTGATGTATATATTTTATAAATGTTGATTGGTATGTGTCTTTTTATTATTCAAATGACAAATGATTTTTAAAATTATTTAATTACTAACAAACTTAATTTATTAAAAAATTAGAATTAAAAAAGTATATAGTCAAGAATGAAATTTAAAAAAAGATTAAAATCATAGATTTTTTTAAAAAAGTGAGAAATAAATTATCTCAATTAAAAAATAAGAAAATTTAAATTATAAATTTTTAAAAAATGAGAAATAAAATGTTTCAGTTAAAAAATAAAAGAACAAAATTATGAATTTGATAAAATAAGAGGACAAAAATTGTATTTTAAAAAGAAAGAAAAAGTGAAGTTTATGATAATCACAACTCATACTGAATTGTCCCAAATACTATATTCATAAAAAAGCATTTATTTCAAATATTTTTCTTCAATTAGAAAAAGGGAAAAAATAGAATATTATTTTCACATTTAAAATCCTTTAAGTGAAAACGAAGATGGAAAATGAATATTTTATTTAATATAGTATTAAATATGTTATTATTGTAATATTATGTATTATTTATGTTATAAATGTAGTATATTTTCACAAATATTTATTAAATGAAATATTTAATACTATTTAAACAGAAACATTTAAAAACATAATTTAGGGGAAAACACTGACGTAAAATAGTTTGGAAACTAACACCATTCACATAAAAACTTAAGGATAAAAAATGAAGTCGATGAAAGTTCAAGAACAAAAATTTAATTTACCCATAATTAATATAATTATATATTTTTGTTAATAAAAAATAAATTATGTATAACAATACAGGTATATACATCTCACCCCTTATTTCTTTATGGAAAAATAAGATATGTATTATTAGCGTATCTTACATTGAATCATAAATTAATATTGTATAATAAGTTTGTTAATTATGATAATAATTATATATTTTAAAAATCATACTAAGGATGATCTTGCGTCTGTTTATACATGTAAATGTTCTTGAGGCTTGTTTACACGTCTAAAAATTCTAATTTAACTTATTATTATTATTATTATTATTAATTTGAAAATTTGCAGTTTCTTGGACCAAGACATAACATGAATAATAGGCTTCTATCTTGTTGAGCATGAGTGACGAGAACTGGCAGCCCATTCAGACTGTCCATCAGGAGTTTATGGTGTGACCTAATTAAGTCCTGGCTCAGCTTGATTTATTTAATAAAATAATCAAGTTCAAACTTTTTTAAAAAAATTGTTTAATAAAAAAGATTAGGTCACGAGCCTTAAAAAATATCTATTAGACTTGAGAGACTGATCCATTTAATTAGCAATAATATTTTTTAATAAAAATATTATTAATATAATATATAATATTATAATTATTTTATTTAAATCACAAAATTATTTTAATAATTTAATGATTTAAATCATTTTAATGAATGCTTAAAAAAGATTAATTCTTATAAGCATAGATGATAATATGTATATAATTTTTTTTTTCTTTTAGTGAAGCTTAAAAGATCTTGATAGTATGTTACGTTTATAGACATGTTTTGCTTATATCTTATGATTTAAAATTATTTTATTATTTTTTATGACAATTTTTGATTTTATTAAAAAAATAATATTTTTTATACTACATACTATGAAACAAACCTTTAAATCAATTAATGAGACATACAATCTTATACAAATGTCAAGTTTATATCTAAAAATAGTCTCATAATGAATAAGAGATCTAGACTTAGATTATAAAAAATATATAAAATAGATTAGACAGACTTTATATAAAGTCTGATGTAGCCAAATTCATTTTCACCCCTATTTATGGGTTCCCAATTGCTCATGTGGATATGTTTTTCATGTAGCTTCCTCATCTTTTTCCTAGTCTTTGGCGCACACATATGTATATGGACTTTGTGTAGGTTGGTAACAAGTCATTAAAAAATTCATTTGGCTTAAATTTTTTATCTAGAGAATCATCATTGAGATTGATTCCCGTAGTACTACTATTCGATCTTCTTTTGCGCAAGATTAGTTCAATAAATTATAGATATTGTTTCAACTGGATCTGGTGTTCCACGAGGACCTGTACGTCTCTAGAAAGTTTGATACACTACTTGTGGACAACATAGCCAAATATGGTTATATCCATTTCCAAAGAAGTTAGATATTTTGATTTGATCTAGATTTTACCAAAAATTAAGAAAAAAAAAAGGTTTAACAACATAATACTACTAGGAAATCTGAGACGGATAATTTATAGAGAAAACGTTAATGGATTGCAGGTTGAAAATTTGCCCATGCACGAGAAATCCACGCAGGAGCACTATTTTCTTTTATTTGGTACATAGAAAGCATGGATATCTCTAATCTGTTATAGCCTTGCAAATTATTCAAACACCTCATCACTTAGCATACTGCTGACTTCACTCTCTGACATTATTTTCTTTATTCGCTTACATCGATATTTTACTCAAATCACAAAGCCTAGAGCAATTAATTAAGCTTACAAATTAGTCGGCACTTTATTCTTTTTTATTAAGCAAATTGTCGAATCATTCTCTTCCAATAAACTAGATCGACATTGCCAACTTTTTCTCAAAAACACGATTAAGAATATCAGCCAATCGAACTCCTGCTTGAGCTAACCGCATATTGACTATTGGCAAACGTGACAGGAAGTAATCATCTGCAGAGTATTTTTCAAAGTACAGTGAGAAAATGTAAAATAAATAAATAAATTAATTAATTATCTTAGCTATCATATTATTGCCGATAAAAAAAAATGTCTTGGCTATCAAAGCTCTTAAAGCTTACCATTTAGTACGGATCCTTCCGTGGCATCTTTATACGCCCATTTACATGCATCTATGGTACTTTCAGATGCGTATCTAAAAAAAAAATTACCCAAGTTAAGTATGTATATATGCTTTGAATAATAATCAGAGACAACTAAAGAACCTGGTTTCTTTCATAAAAAAAAAAGAAGCTGGTTTCTGTTGTTTTTCTAGTTATAGGTTTTTGGGATTTAAATAAAGAACTCATTTTTAAGCATGTGATAGGATGGATATGCCACTATTTTCAACATCAGAGAAGGATATTATATTTTTATATTCTAAAGGATTATTTTAATACTATTATATGTATTGTATTTAAATTATTTATAATAAAAATCTTACCAAGAAAATTGAAAGATATAAACGTGAAACTCGCAAAAGAAACATTATAGAAATAATTGGATTTGGGTAAATGATATATTAATTATATTATTAATAATAATGGGACATACGTAGCTGGGCATGGAAGGTCATTATCACCGCAGTTCTCCCATTCTTCTACCTGATCGGCCCATACTTTCTGTTTATTTAGATAAAAATAAATAAAAAATTGAAGATATACAACCTCAAACTTCACAACCCAAATCCTTATTTAGATTGATGATTAAAACAAAATTGTATACCGTAATATTCTGTTGAAGTGCATCGATGAATTCGTTCATGTCAGAGTCATAAAAATTGTCGACTTCTGTCTGAAGGATGGTACTATCCCAAACCTGTATGTATATGAAGGTAAAATTAAACATATCATATTGTCGTATATATAGTATGTGAAGACAAGAAATGGCAAGTTTTAATGCATTCCTTCATCCAGTTTCTAATTTAAGGACTCATATTTTTATCTCAATACATCAGATTTTAAAATGCACATATTCGAGATTTAAACCATCTGATCTTCACCTAACGGTGTCGATCTATGAATCCATGAAGAAAAAATTGACTTACATGGTGAAGATTTTGCTTCCTTTTATACCAGCGAACAGTAATTGCATTGCCCCCATTGTCTGAGAGAAAGCCACAATGTAGAGGCTGCAGATTTTTAATTAAGAGTATTAATTGTACGTACAGAAAGCCATTACATGTATATATGATGGTTAACCAGAATGAAAATTCAGATGATCGAGCTTTGGCGCTTGTATAAATGCATAATATACCTGATGGATGTCCCCCATAAAATGTGAAAGGAAGAATAGAGATTGCGTGAGGTTATCTAATATATATCGTTATGCATGTTACCATTACCAAAGAAGAATTTATGTTAGTCCGCAAAAAAATTATGGGGTATCACACAAATTAGTAGTTTGAAACAAGGATTTACATCTAGATTTAGTGCCACTGCCATATTCGAGGAGTTGCGTTGTGTAATTGTTAATCGCAGCCACAACACATCGCCCCTTAATTCCCTTTTTGTAATCTACACAATCCCCTGAGTATATGTTCAGACAAGAAAAGTTAGTACCACACCACAATATGTTATCACATATCATTCAACTAATTATATATAGCCAAATATTAATAAACATAAAGGCTAATTAGTTGGGATAAGGTAAGAAGAATTATTAATTAGTTCTTACAAATTATTCACAAATATTACTGTTCAATGGATTTTATGGTTTGTACAAATAGCACGAGCTAGATTTTGCAAAACAAGTGTTTGTAAGATCCAAATAAGGAGAAAAAAAATCTCAAATGGCAAAATAGTTAAAGTTCTTATATCTTCTAAAGAAGAATGAGAATGCTACTTAATTATATATAGCTTTTCCATCACGACAAAATAATTTTTTTTTAAAAAAAACTTATAGGTCTTCCCGATCGATTGAGTGTTTTTAATTGTGAGCTTAATTGAATTTTTATTTTTATTTTTTCATCTTTTTTTTCCTGCTCGGCTATTTCTTTCATACTAATGTGTGTTTTTAGTTATTTTGATCTAGCTACTATTTAATTCCCATAGTTCCAGTTGTTAAAATTAAGACCCTCGCCTTTCATCCAAAACATAATGGAAAAAAAAAATGTGACGTGTGATTTGGATAAATTGACAAACAAACTTTTTTTTATAAAATATACAATTAAAAATTGCTTTATTTCCCTCGATAACATCATCCCATATCTCAAAACAAAAAATCATAAAAGTCAAATGAAAAAGTAGCAAGACTAAAGTCACATGGTTTTTTAAAATAATTTATAACTTTTATATTCTCATCTTTACCATTCATACGAAGATATCTTACACGCAAGCATGTTTTGGTTTATAGTATACCTAAAGGTAACTGTGTTGTAACGTGCGAGCAAATCACCCACGCAATTAAAAGAGTCGTCCACTTCATATGTTTATGGTGTATTATTGTCCAACATCTAGCGTGTCGGGTGGTATTTTGACGTCTTTCAATCATAGTAGCACGGTTTTAGATTTTTATTGTTATATGTTACATAATTTTAATTTAAGGCCTAAAATGACTCCACGAAGCCATATATTGATCAAATATATCTTGAAAGCAATTACAATTTAAAATGAGTGACAACTGATCCAAGAGCGAGAGCTTCATCAATAATTGGATTTGGAACTTACTACTGTTTTTGTAACTGCATAGGGCATCTGGGGTATTTGCATAGTGCAAAGCAGAGGCCCAAGGATAGATATGATGAACATGATCTGCCCAAGAACACTTTGTGGACAAATCATTTTCTTCACAGCCTCAGCAGTTTCTTCACAGCCTCAGCAGCTGCTTCACTGAGGCGAGCCTGTTAAGAAAGAGGGTAAGTGACACTTGGCACATGCATGTGTGCATGTTGAAAAATACACACCAAAAAGGAAACGACGATTAAACAAGGTAACTAGCTGACAAAAGGTTGTCGATGAGTTGAATTTTCACTTAAAAAAATAATTAATAGTTAATATTTATGGATAAAAAATAATAATAACTAATTATACGCACTCACGTGTGCAATCTTGCATACAGTGACATGCCCGAGGTCTCCCCACCCATGGATATTGGAAGCAAAAGGATAAATAATGAGACTATGGCCACAAGCTGATGAATTGATCGAGTAATGATCCTTGGCTGGTTCACTACAGTACAAAATGATGCACATGATGGCTTATTATATATAGATGATTCTGTCGACTAAGAGAGAGATAAAGATAATGATTTTTTTTTCACTATACGTTATCTTCTATCTCCGTTTAGTGCACGTGGGTTATCTTGTAGGATGTGTGGATAATGTATGTGTGCGCTTGAACTCGACTTGTACTGTAATGTTTTGAAATGTGATATTTTAATAGTATTGTGTTGCTCCCATGCATGGGAGGCGTGACAGGTATTATAATAGTATATATAATAATATAATCTTGCTGGAGTAAGAGAGAATGTGTGAAAGAAATGAGGTTTTGAGTCAAACGTGTGCCTCCTGCTAACACGTGCGAGTTATAAAAAAGAGTGTCCTTTCTCTATCTTTTATGGGTATGTGATCATTTGTGTGTATGGAACATCTATGTGCATGTATATATATATGTAGTGAGTAAGGGTGTGAATTGGGAAGGGTTGGTCAAATCCATCTCAACCTAACTTGGTTGCATTTCAAGACTTGTTTTTGACTGAGACAACCTTCGGTTTGGTCGGATCTTGGCGGGTGGGGTGGCACGAGTATGAACCATGCAAGAGCTGCCACATAAATGGTATATATACTACATACGATTCCTGAGACTTTGTCTTTGTTGGAGGTGGAGCGGAGCGGCACAGGAAGATGGGGTTTGGTCTGCTGAAAGAGAACACGAAATCAGAGTGGAGGGTGGCACAGGAGTGAAAACGAGAGCAACAACAGCCTGGGCTAGGTTTGAGAGGTCAACAACGGTGCCTCAACCCAAAGCTCTTAGCCTTAATTAGGGCTATTATCGTGAGTGACTGAGTAGTGTGAATGTGTGAGATTGTTAATTGGTTCTAGGGTTAAGCAATTGGGCCACATATCTTCATTGAGATTTTAGAGTAGTATGCTGTTTTGGAGAAGGGTTGCTAGGTGCACCTAGCAGTTTGCTGATGCACCCAGTAATTTCCATTTTTCCGAAATGGCCCTTCCAAAAAATTTTACAGAAAAAATTCTTCCGTAAGATTTTTTTTACGAAAGAATCTCTTTCGTAAAATTTTGTAATAGTAAAAAAATTAATGACCCATCAATAATATTTTTAAAAATAAAAAATATTTTCTATTACAAAATTTAATATATATTAATTAAATATTTTTTTATTTTTTAAAAAAATATACAAATTAAATAATTTGTATGATTTATATCAAAATTAATTATCACAAAATTTATTATTTAAATTTACATGCGCATTAAATATACATTAGAAATTTTAGTATTATGTATAACAACATTATTTATTTTAAATATAATTGACTCATTAGCTCAGGTGGTTAGAGCATTATGCTAATAACCTGAAAGCCAATCTTATGAAAGAACTTTTTCTGTAAAATTTTATGGAAGGACAATTTTAAAAAAATGGGAAATTTCTGGGTGCACCTAGCAACACCCTTTGGAGAATGGGGACATTTGGGCTTAAGTCGAATGAATGGGCCTTGTAGCCTAACTTCACTTAATTCACGTTTTTGGTTTTAGTCGATTACAAAAGTTCAGAAAAATCATTAAAATGGTGTAAAAAAATATTAAAATATATAGCTTAATAGATATATGTTGTCGTATGCATCAAGAGTTACTAACAATAGCATCTGAAAGAATCTAATACATATTAATGATGTAATTGTTTCAAATACCATTTCAATTGTGGTTTATAAAAAAAATAGAAATCTTATCAAAGTATGTTATATTTTTAAATATACTATTTTTCATTTTTTATATGAAAATTTCACGTATCTATTATACTTATTATCTATGTTTTCATTTTTGTTTTCCTAGAAACTTGAAACAGTATATTTAGTTTTTTTTATATAATTGTTATTTATAATTGCCTAATTTCTTTTACTATAGTACAATATATTTATGTATGCTTTTATTATGTGTGTATATATATATATATATATAAATACTAAACTCTTTTATACACACGATAGTAAAAATTCTTATTTAATTAGAGCTATCTCAATTTTTTACATTAAGTTTGGATGTGTTCGATGTTTCTTTCACTCAAAACTAGACATCCTTTCTAGTTTTCGTACCTCTTCCAAAGTATGGTAATGATAATAATAAACCCTTACCAATTGTTTAAAAGTTGCTATTAGTAAAAAAAAATAAAAAAATCAATGACTTTTCACTCATTCAGAAAGTGTGAAACTAGAGTGACGACAGAGAAAATTATATATGGGACTCATGCAAAATATTTTAACTGCAATGTAGGGAAGAAAACTTGGAAGAGAACGTAATTCAAATTGGCAATATATATATCCCTTTGCCATTTTTTTAAATTATATTATAAGGGCAACAATTTCATTTGATATAATTTTTTTTCTCTTGATCCAAAGAACTTAAAATTTTAATCTGTTTTCTCCTTTTTCCTACTATATTTTCTATTTAATTTTATTTGTTTCCCTCTACATCTCCTGTGAAAACTTAACGTTAAGGTTTGAGAAAAAAAAAAAGTCAACATCCAAAGCCCAGTCTCACAACCATGTGATCGTAGTGGAACAAAAAAATAATAATTTTTTAGATAAGAATTTCATCAATAATTTTTTTTCTATAATCTTTTATAGTATTGCACCCAAACATACCTTTATGCACTTGGCTACATCCAAAAGAACATTATGTCATGACGAGAAGCTCTAACAATGATTGTTCCAAACCCTCTTTGGACCATAATTACCCTTCTTTTATTGCTTTCTTCAATAGCAACGGTTCAAGGGCAGCACAAGAATTTCAGAGAACAATGACCAATGTTGGGGATGGACAAACTATCTATGTTGCTAGCATTACACCCGCTAAAGGGTACCACGTGAGCGTCAATCCCAAAAAGTTGGTGTTCGAGGCGAAGAACGAGAAGCAGAGTTACAAGTTGAGAATTGAAGGTCCAAGAAAGAAGAAAGAAAAGAATATGGCTCATGGGTATCTTGCTTGGACAGTCATGAAGCATGTGGTTAGGAGCCCTATTGTGGTCACCACCCTCACATTTGATTTCTAGATCAATATATTTTAGTATATGCTCATATGAATCAAGTGATGAAAAATGCATACTTATTAACTAAAGAAATCTATGGAAAATAATAATCATTTCTCGCTTGATTATCATGGTTTTATATGATTCTGCTTGCAAATAACGTTGTTTCTTTTATGCTCCAATTTTGTAATCTTATTTTATATCTGTATTTTTCTTCTTATGGCATCAGTTGTTATATTAATTTTTTTTACTACTTTTCTCTTTTCCCTCCAAAATATACATACAATTAAATGGTGTTCAAAATGTACGTCCTTTCTTTAATACATGAAAATAGTTCTAATTTCTTACACCCCAACCAATTCTCTACTTAATTTTCTTACTCTCCTTTTGTTAATCCTATTACCCATCTACCACTTTTTTCCTCTTTTGTTTGTATCTCCATTTGTTGTAATTAAGTGTGTACAGTGTACACTCCTTTTGTTGATCAACAATTCTCTACTTAATTTTCTCACCCTCCTTTTGTTGATCAACAATTCTCTAGTAAATTTTTTCACCCTCCTTTTGTTAATCCTATTACCCATCTATCATTTTTTTTCTCATTTAATTTGTTTGTATCTCCATTTGTTCTAATTAGGTGTGTGCAGTGTACACCCAAAATGTGCGATCAATAATTCTCGACTTAATTTTCCTACCCTCCCTTTGTTAATCCTACTACCCTTCTATCTTTTTTTCTCTCTTTAATTTATTTGTATCTCCATTCGTTGTAATTAGGTGTGTTTAGAGTACACTCAAAATGTGCGATCAACAATTCTCATCTTAATTTTCTTATCCTCATTTTGTTAATCCTACTACCCATCTATCATTTTTTTTAATCTTTTGTTTGTATCTCCACTTGTTCTAATTACGTGTGTATATGCAGTGTACACACAAAATGTGCGATTTTTTAAATAAAAACACACAAAGTTTTAGAGAATATGTATTTCCCTGTGTGGAAGCATTTCTGATTTTGTTTTTATCAACTATTTTTGTATTCTGTACAAAAAGAAACTGCATACTTTGTCATGTAGATGAGCATTTTAGATTACTTTATACCAAAATAGACTTTTTTTTTAATAAAAATACTTATTATGGATAAAAAACTATTCAGAACGGTAAGAATAATTTGTATTTAATTCAGATAAGTAAACAAATAAATATTCGAAATACTTAAAACTGTTTAGTCACTGTGAAAATAAACTTTGTTTCAGGTAAATTGTATTTATAATGTCAAAGTTTCGATTAAGAAAATTTTATTAATAACTGTTTCTTTAACTAGGGTACATTTACAAATATCCTGTTATTCTGACAGGTAAATCTGAATTTAGAGATGGAGGATACTGTGTAGCTCAATCTTGTGGTGTGCTTGGATTCAGAGAAATTTATGTATTTTTAGAGAAGTGCCCTTAGATAGAAATTAATGAACTGTTGCAGTAAATCATTTTCATGGCTTGGGCATGGATTTCGGGTTACTAAGATAATTTCCACTATTCCTTCTCACAGTGGAGCCTAGTACCAAGGGCATGTGTTTACGCTATAATTTGGTAAACAACCGCTAGTCTAAGTTAATTGCTTGCGAGACCAACTAGTGAATCTCAGGAGCATGTCATTTATGTGTTTGCTTTAAATGTAAAGCCTTTAATGTTCATCATTGCAACAAACATTCACTGGTTTGAGACTTACAGGAAGTAAAATTCTTTGACAGAATCGAAATGCTGGAAGTAACTCGACAAGAGTAAAGTAAAAATGCAGAAATTAAAGGATCAACGAGTTCATTCGACCGAATGAACCATTTAAAAGGCAGGAATTATAAAGTGAAACGTAAATTGCATTGCATTCGAAATGTAATGTTTACAGAAACTTAAAATGGTTCACAAACATACATTCTCCTTGCGTACTCGTTTCTCTCTGCGCTGGGTACTTTGAGTGTATAAGGATTTGTATAAATGATTTGCGACCTCGAAATCTGACCAAAAACTGCTATATATAGACATTTCGAAAATAAACTGCCCTAACGGTCGAACACTATCCTAACGCCAAGTGTCCTGCTACGTACACCTTGCATGCACATAACTGCTTCCTTAGAACAGTTACCCATATTGCTCGAAGTCGAACTAATTTTGTGAAGTTCTGTCAGCAATTGTGCTAAGTCCAGAAATCTTGCTGCCTCGACTTCGACTCGACCATACGCAAGCTCGATTCGCCCAATGATTCGAAGCCCTCTTTCTTGTCTTAGCCTTATACTTTCGTAAATACTTCCTTGAACCTGTGAATCCCTTTCCATAGACTCTTCTTTCTCTTCGATTCGAACAGAATCTGACAAAATTCGTATTTAGAGCATATTTTCAGCTTATAAAAAATATGGGCTAACAAATTGCCCCCAAAAAATGTCTGCTTCGATTCGAGATCGAAGGAAGATGAGAAGTTGACATTTTTTCTCTTCTACCAGTTTTCCTGAAACGGCGACATGATGGCACGTTTACTGGTAACCGTCGCCTCGATCTCCCACTACCCATCATTAATTCCACCTTTTTAGGCAGAGTGGGACACGTGTCATGCTGGGGAGTCGGAATTAATGATGGGTTTAGGGTTTAGTACTTAATGGCTCTGGTATCACCAGTTTATCTTTTATTTCGATCAACTGAGTTAATTTTTCCTTCGACATTTTGTACCCTGAAGCTATTTGAGCTAAATCATTTGCTTCTTGGTTTTCTTGTCGAGGTATATGCTCAATGTTAATGTAATCGAAATGATTCAGAAGAGAACTCGCCATAACAAAATATTTTGCTAAGTGTTCATTAACACATTTGTATTCTTGTGTTAATTGCTTCAACACTAATTCTGAATCACCCCTTATGTTAACATTTCTTGCCCCCAGGCTAATTAAAATTTCAAGGCCTGTAATTAGAGCTTCATACTCAGCCTCATTATTAGAACAAAGCCCTTTGATTTTATATTTGAACTTAGTTGGAACTTTATTGGGGGATATTATTAAAACTCCAATTCCAGTTCCATGTTTGTGTTTCGATCCATCGAAATACAAAATCCAAGGCTCTGTATCGACATAGTCTTGCGGCATCTCGATCACTGAGTGATCTACAATAAAATCTGCCACAATTTGACCCTTAACAGATTTCAAAGGCTTGTACGTTAAAGAATATTCTGTTAATGCTAAAGCCCATTTTCCAATTCTACTGTGTAAAATAGGTTTTGACAACATGTGCTTAATAATATCATAATGAGAAAACACATAAACATCAACAGGCTTTATATATTGCTTAAGTTTTGCACAAGAGAAATACAGACAAAGACAAAGTTTTTCTATGGCAGTATATCTAGTTTCTGCATCATTTAGTACACGACTAAGATAATAAATTGCATGTTCTATGCCATCATCATCTTCCTGAGCCAACATGCTACCAATGGTCTTGTCAGACGCAGCAATATACAACTTCATAGTCTTATTTCGACTAGGAGGCATTAACACGGGAGGCTTGATCAGATATTCTTTAATTTCATCGAAAGCCTTTTGATGCTCTTCATCCCATCTGAATGGTTCATCTTTCTTGAGTCGAAGTAATGGCGAAAAAATTTGAGCTTTGCCACTTAGATTCGAAATGAATCGCCTCAAGAAGTTGATTTTTCCTAGCAAAGACTGAAGCTGTTTTTTGGTCGAAGGATGCTTCGTCTCAAGAATAGCCTTTGTCTTGTTTTGATTTATCTCAATGCCTTTTTTATGCACCACAAAACCAAGGAAATCTCCTGCACGCACACAAAAAGCACATTTTAATGGATTCATTTTTAATCCATGTTTCCTCATTCGTTCGAAAGATTGCCTAAGGTAATCCAAATGGCTATCTTCTGAAGAGGATTTGATGATTATATCATCAATATAAACTTGCATAAATGTGTCAATAAAATCATGAAACATGGAATTCATGGCCCTTTGATAAGTGGCCCCAGCATTTTTCAACCCAAAGGGCATAACCACCCATTCATAAGTGCCTAAAGCACCTGGGCATCGAAACGCTGTTTTTGACACATCACTTTCAGCAATAAAAATTTGGTTATAACCAGAATAACCATCTAACATGCTTAAAAATTCGAAGCCAGCTGCCGAATCTACCAACATTTCCGCTACTGGCATAGCATATTCATCTTTAGGTGTAGCATTATTTAAATCCCTAAAATCTATGCATACTCTAAGAGTTCCATTCTTTTTAATAACAGGGACTATATTTGCTAACCATTCGACATACCTGGCAGATCTGATGAATTTACACCTCAGCAGCCTTTCGATCTCTTCCTTAATTTTGGACATGACTTCTGGTGCGAATCTTCTTGGTAGTTGTTTTACTGGTCTTTTTCCTTCCTTAATAGGTAATTTCATTTCGACCATTTCTCTGCTTAACCCAGGCATTTCGTGGTAATCCCAAGCAAAACAGTCTTTAAATTCTCTAAGAAGAGGCACCAGCTTTTCTTTTAGACTTGAGGTGATATTGGCACTGATATAGGTTGGCCTTTTTATCGAGCCATCTCCAATGTCGACCTCTTCCAAAGGATCTTGAGCCTGCATCTTTGGCGCCTCACTTATGGGATTTTTCTCAAAACCCAGTGGCTCATCATCATAAATGCAGTCCAGTCTTCGATCCTTTGTTTCTTTGTTTTCATGATCTTCGATCTTGGCTTCAACTGCCCTATTTTGTTGGAATTCAGCCTCAAGGGCCGTATTTAGTCTATTTTCGGCCATATAAGCCGTAATTCTGGCCCATGCAGTGGCCTCAGTCATATTAATCTTCATATATATTCCACCCAGTTGGTGGAATGACTCCATCTTCAGAGGAAACAACATCAATTTCCTCTCTCTCCCATATAAACCCATAGGTAGGATGGAGTTTGACAGAGTGGATAACATTGTCATTTGACTCGAAAACAGCCTCCTTGTCACCACAAGGTGCTATGTTAGCCAAATTTTTGTCAAAGGTTTGTGGAGTAACATTATCAACCTCTGACTTATAGAAGCTTTGATCTGCCTCTATATTTTCAACAATCCCATCTTCCCTCCAGATAATGAGTTTCTGGTGGAGAGTAGACGGTACAGCCCCAACTCCATGGATCCACTCCCTTCCTAACAGCAAGTTAAAATTAGCCTTGGACTGTATCACCAGGAATAGGGTTGGTCGAACTATACTGCCTACAGCAACATCTACTTGAATGGCTCCCAAAGAATAGCCAGTTTTGCCCTCATAATTAGAGAGCACAATGTTGTGAGCAGATAGATCAGTGTCATGTTTCCCGATCTTGTAGAGCATAGATCGAGGCATTAAGTTGACAGCCGCTCCTCCATCTATGAGCACTTTGTTGATTCCAACATTCTCAACTTTTGCCCTGATGAAAAGAGGTTTGAGATGACTTTTCATCTGAAAATCTGGCTTTTCGAAATAAGCTAATTGTTCTTCCACACAGCCATTGTTCATAACATAGTAGCACACTGGCTTTGGGTCAGCCATATCAAAATGATCGAACTCACCTTCGATCTCAGTAACCTCAGACTGTACATCATATTCAGATGGCAAGATAGATACCACACAGATGACATCAAAGTCTGGTTCAGAATCCAGTAAATCCTCATCCTCCATCTTATCTTCATCCACTGGAGGCAGGAGTCTCTCTTTTACTGGCCTCCTAGACACTTCTTTATACTGGCCCGTTTGCAAATTCTGTTGGGCCAATTTCTTCTGACGCTGGAACCTGCGCCATTGGGTCCTCGTCATAGGATTCTTTCCTCTGTAATTGTTCCTATAAGAGTACCTATTAGCCTCCTGTGGGTCAATTTGCTTCGTTCCACTTGAACCACCTACTTCCATGGCCCCTTTGTTGAACCTTATGATTCCCTGGTGCATCCATTTTTCGACCGGAACTGAACCAGGAGGAGCGAAAGTGTTCCTTCGACCAGACTTCTGATTAGTATTCGACTGCACCATAACCCTTTTGCCTTTATCGAAACGTTGGTTCTGCCTCGCCCCCTTGTTAACAACTTGGTATTTTTTGAGGCCCTCAGTAGCCTCCCTATCACATACTGCACTGCAGCGAGGGCAGAGCATCACAATTTTGTTTTCGAGTTTGCATCTGTTCAAGAAATCAATTAAATCCTCCTCAGCCTGAGGATACACAACCTTCATTTGTTCGTTGTAATCCTCTTCAGATATGTCCTGAACTTGCACCTGAGACAACTCCATTGCCTCGACCATCATTATTTCTTGGGGCTCTGCATAAAGAGTTTCAGCAGCTTTAGATGTTTCAGCATTTGCCTGAGCAGCCTTTGGTTTCTCACCAAATTTGAGCCTCCCTTCGTTGAGAGCCTTTTGAACCAAATCCCTGAAAAGAACACAACGTGAGGTTTTATGGCCAAGGAAATTATGAAATTTACAATAACCCCTTTTCTTCTGTTGTTCGATTGGGGGTACTTTCAAGCCCTTAGGAACAACAATTTGGCCATCTGTGACTAACAAATCAAATATTTCATCACATTTAGTTATGTCAAATGTATAAGTTTTAGACACAAATTTATCATTTTTAGGTTCAACAGGGTTTTTTCCATTGGAAGGTCTAAGGAGTTTACAAACATAAGGAGGTCCAGGTTTTAATTCTGCTAAATCGACCTCATTGTCCTCGATATCTTCATAAATAATATCGAACTCCTGGTCACTGTCATTGGTTTCAACATATGCAACCTTTTCCTTCCTGTGGAACTTAGAATTTCTAGCCTTTTCAGCCTTCAGTCGTTCGAGTTGTCGAACTCTATCAGCCAATTGAGCCATATCCCTTAAATACTGGGTATCTAATTTCTTTCTAATCGAATAGTCTAGGCCACCAGCAGCCATTTCGACTAATTCATGTTCAGGGACTTGGGTGAAACACCTTGCCTTTAAGAGTCTGAATCTGTTCAAATAATCATCAATTGATTCAGGTGCCTTACGTCGAACGCTGGCTAACTCTTTAAGGCTTATCTTAGACTGTCCCATATAGAATTGCTCATGGAAAATCCTCTCCAATTGGTTCCAATTATGTATGGAATGAGGAGGAAGAGTTGTAAACCATGTGAAAGCATTTTTAGTTAAGGAATTAGGGAAATATTTCATTCTTAAATTTTCATTATTAGCCAAATCCCCTGCCTCGACCAAATATCTAGCAATGTGTTCGACAGTAGACTCATTTGTCTCTCCTGCAAACTTAGTAAACTTAGGGATTTTCACACCCCTTGGTAATTCTGTCTGTAACACATACTCAGATAATGGAGACACAAAATTCGGCCTGTGTAAGCCCAAGTTCAAACCATTTTGTACTAAAATTGTTTCGACCATTTGGGCCAGGTTATTCTGCCTATCGAAACGGTTTTGTTGAATATTCCCTATTACTTCATCAGCATTTTGGTTTCTATTTACCAATACTATACCAGGGTTTGGTTCGACCTGTTGGGCTGGTGGCTCTATGCGTGCCACTGGTTGTGGTGCTTGAGCCATTTGCATCCCTGGATTGTTAGGCATCTGTATCTCTTGGACAGGCGCCTGTATTTGGATCTGTCGAATTGGTGGTTGCTGTATGGGTGGTGCCCCAAAAAAGTCAGCAATTCGACTTATTTGATTCGTTAACATTTGGTAACTATCATTTGTATTTTGAATTAAGGGGTTAATGACAGTTCCTATTTGTTGTGTTAACATATTAACCATATCATGGTTACTTTCATCCATTTGCTGTCTGAGTGACAAAACGGATGTATTGGTTAAATGTTGAGGAATTACCCTACCTTGATTGCCCGCTACAGACCCTGATGGAGAGAACGTATTAAGATTCTCTACATTTGGTTGAGAGTTTTGCAGCCCTGCCATCAAAGATGTAGGCATGCCATATAGAGGGTTTTGAAGCGGTCGAAAGGGACTTCCACTGGGATTCCCTAAACTGGGGTTATTCCATGGGACAAAAGCAGACGCTGACGTGGTCGAACTTGCCAACGTCATGCTGGTCATGGGAGAAGTTACCCCTGTCTGATTCATAACCGTCGAAGCGGTCGAACTTATCGTGCCAACAGTTTGGTCAGGAATTGCTCCTATGCCAGAATTTATATTGGCATTACTGACAGATGTCTGCGTTGGTTGCCCCTCCATATTTGGAAGGTCATTGTTTCGATTACTTGGGGGTGGTCTAGTCATCCTTGTACGAGTTTTAAATTCTGTTAAGTGTGGAACAGATTTCCCACTTCTTAAATGCATACAAGATCAAAACAATTAAGAGTGCAATAAATCAAGAGCACTGAATAAAACTTTAACAATAATTTAAAGCAGAAACACACAATTGACCGGTCCCACTGGGCGTGCCAATTTGTTTACGCTGAAATTTGGTAAACAATCGCTAGTCTAAATTAATTGCTTGCGAGACCAACTAGTGAATCTCAGGAGCATGCCATTTGTGTGTGTTTGCATAAAATGTCAAGTTTTTGATGTTCATCGTTGCAACGAACACTCGATGGTTTTGAAGTTTGCAGAAAGTAAAAATTCTTTGAAAAAATCGAAATGCTGGAAGTAAATAGACAAGGGAAAGGTAATTTGCATAATTTAAAAGATCAACGAGTTCATTCGACTGAATGAACCATTTAAAAGGCAGGAATTATAAAGTGAAACGTAAATTGCATTGCATTCGAAATGTAATGTTTACAGAAACTTAAAATGGTTCACAAACATACATTCTCCTTGCGTACTCGTTTCTCTCTGCGCTGGGTACTTTGAGTGTATAAGGATTTGTATAAATGATTTGCGACCTCGAAATCTGACCAAAAACTGCTATATATAGACATTTCGAAAATAAACTGCCCTAACGGTCGAACACTATCCTAACGCCAAGTGTCCTGCTACGTACACCTTGCATGCACATAACTGCTTCCTTAGAACAGTTACCCATATTGCTCGAAGTCGAACTAATTTTGTGAAGTTCTGTCAGCAATTGTGCTAAGTCCAGAAATCTTGCTGCCTCGACTTCGACTCGACCATACGCAAGCTCGATTCGCCCAATGATTCGAAGCCCTCTTTCTTGTCTTAGCCTTATACTTTCGTAAATACTTCCTTGAACCTGTGAATCCCTTTTCATAGACTCTTCTTTCTCTTCGATTCGAACAGAATCTGACAAAATTCGTATTTAGAGCATATTTTCAGCTTATCAAAAATATGGGCTAACAGCATGTACTCTTTGTTCGTAACAATTGGTGATCTCTATTGCTTCCAAACTTCTTCTCGGTCTTAAGGCCAGGGGAGATATAGTATATCTGAAGTAGTATTATTGGCTGGATAGGCACTACATCTCGACTTTATATATATATATATATATATATATATATATATATATATATATGGTGGACCTAGCTTCATCTGGTTTTTTCTCTGATGGAATTATTGGCATTTAACTCTCGGTAGATAATCGGCCAAATTTTGGTGTTGCTCTCATTGATTCATAAGTATCATAAGTACTGTTGATAGGTTGGTTTGTCGGGTTGTTCTGAAGGGTAAGAATTTCATGTGGACAGGTGGTTAAGGTTTATTTATGTAGCTTTACATATATAAATAAATAATACTCGTTACATTATAACTGTGTAAGAAAAAAATTATTTCAAAATAATTATTATTTTTAATATAACATTAATTAATTAAATAAATAAATAGTAATATAAGATTAATTTTATGAAATTAATATATATTATTTATTATTTATTCTTAATATGTATAAAATACTTTAAGATGAAAAATTATTTTAAAACGAAGGGAGTAACCATTTACTTCACAAATGGGGTGGATATATGACGTTTTTGGTTTATATTCTTCGTGTTCACTTATGGTGCTGCTGGTACCTTTGGTATAATATATCATTTATTTGCTGACTAAAAAAGTAGGGTATTTAAAAAATCGAACCAAGTCATTTTAAATATTAAACTGATCTAAGAAAATAGAAGGGAATTTATATTAATTTTTAATTAAACTCATACATTATATTAAGGCTTTTTTTTTCCTGCAAATAGGTCACTTTTTCTTTTAATTTATGTAATTTTGTTTTTTTCATTTTCAGTCCCTTTAAACTCCTCTGATGTAACAATAAGTGGCACTTTCTATTGACATGGCGTGTGCTGACGACAACAATTTACCCTTTTTTAACGATGTTTGATGGCAGAAACAAAAAATGAAAGATTTGGAATTTACCGAGACGATTTTAAAAACCAAAACGAAAACACAAAAAAATGAAAAAAAATGATAAATTAAATTGATGAAAAACTTAATTAATTAACCCTAATTTTAAATATCTCATTATTAATTTTAATATTAGTAGAAGTTAGGATGAAGTTATAAATATCTTTATTATGATTAGCTTTGAAATTTCATCTAAAAAATTTATTTTACCTTTGAAACACAAAATTGATAATTTAAATGTTCAAAATTAGTTTTAAAGAAAATAATCTAAAAACTCGTCTATATGAAAAAATGAACTCAATTATAACACTTGTATTCATCTTTCCATGAAGAAGAAACTGTAGATTTTAAAATATGAGGAGATGGAAGTACAACATAAACATCTTTTAAGGGAGGCAAAATTAAAAATTTCTTTAATACATAACAAAGTATACAGTTTGTTTCATTTTTGTAAGGTATATTAAAAAATAGTTATTATAGAAACAAAATAGAAACACTTCCACACACTAAAACATGCTCTAAATTTTGTTTTTGTGATTTTATTTTATATTATGTTTTTAAAAAAGCACACAAACGGATACTAACAAAATAGAACAAAAAATGATAGATACGATGTGTGTAATAGGATTGAACAAGAGAAGGGAAAGATAAGTAGAAAATCGGTATGTAAGCAATTAGAATTATTCTCATATATGTTAAACATAGGCGATTTTTCACCTCTTCAAATGGTATGAATTTATTGGATTGGAAGGAGAAAAACAGTAAAAATTTATAAATAGAATAATTGATGTGATAAAAAGAAAAGTTATATATATATATATATATATATATATATATATATATATATAAAATAAAAATTGAAGCATAAAGAATCAACGTTGTTTCCGGAATCATCAAATACTATGTTAGTCCAGTGAGGAATTAGCTAGTATTATTTTCCATAGAAGATTTATTTAGTTGATATACATTTTTAACTTGATTCATGTGAAAGCATATATATCTCCGTCATTATATATATTCATCTAGAAATTCACTTTGAGGGTGGTGACCACAATGGGGCTCCTAACCACATGTTTCACGTCCGTCCAAGTGAAATACCCAAAAGCGACATTCTCCACTTTCTTGTTTGTTGGACCCTCAATTCTCAACTTGTAACTCAGCTTCTCGTTCTTCTCCTTGAACACCAACTTGTTGGGGATAACGCTCACGTAGTACCCTTTGACGGGTGTAACGCTAGCAACATAGATTGTTTGTCCCTCCCCAACATTGGTCACCGTTCTTTGAAATTCTTGTGATGCACTCGAACTGTTGCTATTGAAGAAAGCAATAAAAGAAGGGTAGTTGAGGTCCAAAGAGGGTTTGGAACAATCATTGGAAGAGTTTCCAGTGATGACAGTGATGTTCTTTTGGGTGTAGCCAAGTGCACAGAGGAGATTAACATAATCTTGAACTCCCACATCGTAAACAAGTCCAGGGTCAAGGGCTCTATTAGGGTTGACATGACCAGCTCCCATGGCTAAAGGAGTGGCTGGTTTGTAATCATCACCAATGTCTTTGATGAGTCCCATGGTGTTGTCAAACATGTCCGATGTTGTCATGATTGCTGACCTAATTGCTGCAACGCTCCATTCAGGGTGTGCTCCTCTTAACAATGCTGCCACACCAGCAACATGGGGGCATGCCATGGATGTGCCACTTAACAAATTGAAGTCAGTGAAAACATTTTTGGGCGCAATAAACACATCCACCGGAACATTTGGAGGCCATGCAGCTAAGATTGATGTACCAGGAGCAGTGATGTCCGGTTTCAACACAAATGGAGCACTACTTGAAGGCCCTCTTGAACTGTAACTATCCACACTCGGTGCTGGTCTAGTACCTAAAGCTGTTGTCTTAAAAGACAAGGTTCCATTTGCACCAGAGTTAGTGATCTTGATGTAAGCTTTTACAATTTCCCCGTTTATTGGGGTAACAAAAATAGATGCAAAGCTATTATCGTAGAAAAATATACTGTCAGAACTGTTTGATATGAACACTGCCGCCACAACATTTGCATTAAACACATTAGACACTTGAGCTTCAATGAAAGTTCCATCCTTGTCTTCACACACCACAATGTTTCTCCTCACCTTGGCCAGTTCCTTCACATTGTCGCACAAGCCCATGAAAACAATAGGAACATTGCTGGAGGAGAAGTTTCCATGATAGAGAGACATGCCCGTTACTTGAACTCCATTTCCAAGCGTAAGAGTGCCATGAAATTCACGGTCCAAGGTGCCAGCAGCCACGGTTATGACCCATGGTATTCCATTGTGAAGTCTTCCAAGGTAAGGCCCTTCGTTTCCTGCTGATGTGGACACAAAAATTCCTTTCTCCATGGCTGCAAACGTGGCTATTGCAACAGGATCCTCGTACAAGGGTACGTAATCAAAGCCAAATGACAAGGAAAGAACATCAACCCCATCTAATATTGCACTATCAATTGCAGCTATTATATCTGACGCCAAATCTCCTTCTTCCCCCAATGCCTTGTACATGGCTACTCTCGCCCCTGAAGCTATTCCTGTGGCTGATCCAGAAGCATAACCAAAGTACGATGCACCCTCAACAACACTCCCAGCTGCAGTGCTTGATGTGTGAGTCCCGTGACCCTCAGTGTCTCGTGTTGAGTTCGCAGCTATGGTAATGTTGGGGCTATTTGCCAGCATTCCTTTGTTAAAGAACTGAGCTCCAATGAGTTTCTTGTTGCATTTGATTGTACTTTCACATTGGCCTTTCCACCGTGAAGGAATTTCAGTCATTCCCTTATCGTTGAAGCTTTTACTTTCAGGCCAAATTCCAGTGTCCACCAAACCAACAATGACATCTTTGCCAAATTCAGACACTGGCCACGCCCCTTCATTAGGGTTGAGGCCAAGGAACTGTGGTGAGTGTGTTGTGTCACGCTTGGCTGGTAAATCCCGCATGTAAGAAACGTAACCCGGGGAGGTTTTGAGGGATTCAAGCTCCTTAGGTGACAAGTTTGCACTGAAACCGTTGATGGCATTGGTGTAAGTGTAAATCAACTTAGAAGAACTAACAGAGTTAAGATTATTGGTGGCTTTGGAATTGTCCAATGCTGAGGAGAGAGTGGAAAGATACCAACTGTGTTGGGTGGAGAATGTTTTGGGCATGGCTGATATGTCCATATGGATGATATAATTGTCAGACTGAGCCAACGTGGAAACGAGGTTGAGTGTTGTGATGTATAAGAAGCAAAGAGAGAGACAAATATGGGTAGCCATGACATAGATTAATTTGTATGGCTATAGAACGAACTTGGTGTTTAAATATAGAACGTACGCTAGCTGTAGGTCTCTGATATTCTTTAACTAGCTAGCCCCCAATGATATTCTTCACGCTCAAATTTTTTGAAATTGATTCTTGTGCACTTTTCAAATATCTAGACTTTTGAAGAGAGATAAGATATGAGAAAAAAGATAAATGATTAATATGATTGTTAATGTTGTTTAATAAGAGGAGGTATACAAACATTTTGTTTTCGAACATTACAAAGTTGGGAAAACTAAGAGGAGATATAATATAATTAAGCATCTCTCAAGGTTGGGGATCGAAAAGTAAATTTATTTATTTAATACATTACAAAGTATACAGTAATACCTCCACATGCAGAAACATATTCTATAATTTTATTTTTTTTTGTGATTTTACTTGGAAAATATAAAACATCTTGAGTGTGCTCACCTAATAAGAACAAATGGAGATACAAACAAGAGAAAAGACATGATAATACGATGACTAATAGGATTAAACAATAGGTGCCCAGGTGGTAAGATAAGCAGAAAGTTGGGGTGTAAAAATAGAAGTATTTTCATGTATGTTGAACAATGGAGATTTTTCACACGGTGGTATGCATATTTTGGATGGGAAAAGAGAAAAATAGTGAAAAAAAATAAAAAATAGAGTGCTAGCCCTTAAATTAGTGATTGCAAGCAATTTACAAAAGGTCAGAATCAGGGTGACCATCAGGCCATTGTTAAAAGGGAATTCTATAGCATACAAGTATTTTATTTTTTTTAAAAGGCAAATTGTTATAGCATACAAGTATTGCAATAGTATGTTTTAAAATAAGTCGAGAATCATCGAGAGATACAAACACTGTTTTTGAACATTACAAAGTTGGGAAAACTAAGAGGAGATATAATATAATTAAGCATCTGCTCAAGGTTGGATAAAGTAAGTTTATTTATTCAGTAGGTTTTTGGACAGTATATAAAAAATAGTTATTTAAAATAAGATAAGAAATACGTCCACACGCTGAAACATGCTCTAAAATTTTGTTTGTGATTAGAAAATATATCAAACATCGTGAGTGTACACACCTAATATTGAGAACAAATGGAGATACAAACAAAAAAGAAAAGGAATGATAGATATATAAGATGGGTAATAGGATTAAACAAGAGGAGTGGTATATATAAATACGTAAGATAAGTACATCAAATTAGGGTGTAAAATAGAATTATTTTCATGTATTGAACAAAGTAGATTTTTCACACCTATTAGTGGTATGTATATTTTGGATAGGAAAAGAGAAAAATAGTAAAACAAATAATAAAAGAAAAATCTTGGGAATTCCTTTGAGTTTTACTCCTAGCTCAGATCGCCTAATCTGGTCTTTAACAACAGAGACCTTCAAACTCATCAACAGAAACTTCAGCAAGTTCAGGGAATCTTTTGGCTGTAGGACGTTTATTCTCTCCTGCATGCTATGCTCCCTCTATAGCTGAATTCTTAGCTTTCAACACCGCTCTTTCCATCAGGCCGTGTTTGAAACAGATTGTCAATCTCTGTATATATCACGGGTTTTTTTTTTTCTTGCATGGTGCAAATAGAAAATAAAATTATGTGATTATTGTAAGTTGAAAAACATTTTCGTAACTGTAAATCGACAATGAAGAAGTCGACATTACGATGCTGCAATTCTCTTTTTTATTTTTATTTTTTAAAATAAAAGTTGACAAATTCACTTTCTACTTCATTTATTAAATTTATATATGTATAAAGGAAGTAAATATTAAAATTGTCAAACTTCTAAAATTAAAATAATGAATACTAAAAATTAAAAATATTACTATACGTAATTACAAAAATCTATAGTACCTTAGCTGTCGAGGAGTTGGTTCGATGATCAACTGATAATGATCTCCATCACAATTAGGGATGATAACTGATGTGATCTGAACTAAAAAGAAAAATCGGATTTTAAGTTTCGATGCGACGGTGAGATACTTGAAACGATGGACTCCACCTTATTTTCATGAAGTGCTCTTGGGTCTTCATTCCTAACCACGCTAACTTTATAAGTATCCGCAATTCGTTTCGTACATCTATTTCTGAAAATAATTATTTTAATAAATCTGACTATTGCATCCCCGATTACTTAAAGAATGTTGACTTTTCTATTGTCGCTTTACGGAAATACTTTTCATTTTTCAACTTACACTAATCATGTAATTTTATTTTCTATTTATGCCTTGCAGGGAAAAAAGCCATATAGCACGCATGGAACAAAATAAATGTGGGGAAAGAGTGTGTTACACTGATAATTACCTAGTGGGGAACGTACTATTTTGTCTTTTATTAGACATAGTGGAAACACAGTAGCTGATATAAGCTAATAAACTTAGCATTCCAGCTTCATGAAAGATACTGGCTTGACAGGATGTGCCTCACCTGCATCAGATAGTTTCTTTGCCGCAAAATGATGTGTGTTATCCTCATATTTTGTTCTTTAATTACTGGATTCACTTAAAAGTTAAAAGAAAGAAAGAAAAGATAAAGCTGCAAAATAAGAGTAAAAATTAGAACATAAAAGAATCAACATTATTTGCAGAATCATAGAAAACTATATATGTTGGTCAAGTGAGAAATGGTTATTATTTTCATTAGAAGATTTCTCTAGTTAATATACATTTTTCACTTGATTCATATATTTGAGCATATATATCTCAGCCACAATAAATTGTTCTAGAAATCGAATGTGAGGGTAGAGACCACAATGGGGCTCCGAATCACATGCTTCAAGTCCGTCCAAGTGAGATACCCAAAAGCGACATTCTTCTCTTTCTTCTTTATTGGACCTTCAATTCTCAACTTGTAACTCTGCTTCTCATTCTTCTCCTTGAACACCAATTTCTTGGGGATAACGCTCACGTGGTACCCTTTGACGGGTGTAACGCTGGCAACATAGATTGTCTGTCCCTCCCCAACATTGGTCACGGTTCTCTCAAATTCTTGTGTTGTACTTGAACTGTTGCTCTTGAAGAAAGCAATAAAAGAAGGGTAGTTGAGGTCCAAAGAGGGTTTCGAACAATCATTGGAAGAGGTTCCTGTGATAACGGTGATGTTCTTTTGGGTGTAGCCAAGTGCACAGAGAAGATTAACATAATCTTGAACTCCCACATCGTAAACAAGTCCAGGGTCAAGGGCTCTATTTGGGTTGACATGACCAGCTCCCATGGCTAAAGGAGTGGCTGGTTTGTAATCATCACCAACGTCTTTGATGAGTCCCATGGTGTTGTCAAACATGTCCGATGTTGTCATAATGGCTGACCTAATGGCTGCAACGCTCCAATCAGGGTGTGCTCCTCTTAACAGTGCTGCCACACCAGCAACATGGGGGCATGCCATGGATGTGCCACTTAACAAATTGAAGTTGCTGAAAATATTTTGGGACCCAAACACTTCCACCGGAACATTTTGAGGCCATGCAGCTAAGATTGATGTACCAGGAGCAGTGATGTCCGGTTTCAACACAAATGGAACACTACTTGAAGGCCCTCTAGAACTGTAATCATCCACACTCGGAGCTGGTCTAGAACCCAAAACTGTCTTCTTAAAAGACAAGGTTCCTTTTGTGCCATAGTTAGTACTCTTAATGTAAGCTTTGACAGTTTCCCCGTTTATTGGGGAAACAATAATAGACGCAAAGCTATTGTCTAAGAAAAACGAACTGTAAGAGCTGTTTGAAATTAACACAGCCGCGACAACATTTGCATCAATCAGCTTAGCTGCCTGAACATCAATGATAGTTCCATTCTTGTCTTCACACACCACAATCTTGCTTTTCACCTTGGCTAGTTCCTTCACGTTGTCGCACAAGCCCATGAAAACAATTGGAACATTGCTGGAAGAGAAGTTTCCATGATAGAGAGACATGCCAGTTATTTGGACACCATTGCCAAGTGTAAGAGTACCATGAAATTCACGGTCCAAGGTGCCAGCAGCCACGGTTATGACCCATGGTATTCCATTGTGAAGTCTTCCAAGGAAAGGCCCTTCGTTTCCTGCTGACGTGGACACAAAAATTCCTTTCTCCATTGCTGAAAACGTGGCTATAGCAACAGGGTCTTCGTACAAGGGTACATCATCAAAACCAAATGACAAGGAAAGAACATCAACCCCGTCTGATATAGCACTATCAATTGCAGCTATTATATCAGATGCGTAATCTCCTTCATCCCACAAGGCCTTGTACATGGCCACTCTCGCACGTGAAGCTATTCCTGTGGCTGATCCAGAAGCATACCCATAGTATGATGCACCCTCAACAACACTCCCAGCTGCAGTGCTTGATGTGTGAGTCCCGTGACCATCAGTGTCACGCGTTGAAGAAACATTATTGGTGGTGTTGGGGTGCTTTGCCAGAAACCCTTTGATGAAGAACCTCGCTCCAATGAGTTTGTTGTTGCATTTGATGCTACTTTCACATTGGCCTTTCCATCGAGAAGGAATTTTAGTCAATCCCTCATCGTTATAGCTTTTGCTTTCAGGAGAAATTCCAGTGTCCACCAAACCAACAATGATATCTTTGCCAAATTGAGACGCTGGCCACGCCCCCACATTCTTGTTGAGGCCAAGGAACTGTGGTGAGTGTGTTGTGTCACGCTTGGCGCGTAAATCTCGCATGGAAGAAACGTAACCAGGGGAGGTTTTGAGAGCTTCAAGCTCTTTAGGTGACAGGTTTGCACTGAAACCATTGATGACATTGGTGTAGATGTAAATCAGCTTAGAATTAAGGTTGTCGGTGGTGGCTTTGGAATTCTCCAATGCTGAAGAGAGAGTGGAGAGATACCAAGTGTGATGGGAGGAGTATGCTTTGGGCATGGCTGATATGTCCATGTGGATGATATAATTCTCAGACTGGGCCAACGTGGAAATTGTGCGGTGAAGGGTAGTGATGTAGAAGAAGCAAAGAGAGAGACAAATATTGATTCCCATGATTGGATTATTGTGAATTGCTATAGAGAAAATATGGTGTTTAAATAGAGAATGTATACTAGCTGTGACATTCTTTAACTAGCCACCATATAAGATATTCTTCAATTCACACTCAAAGTTGGAGAATGATTATGAGACACCTTTTGGGGCGAAATTATCAGAAGGTCGTTGTCCCATTATTAATATTTTTCTTAAATATATGTTTAGTATATTTTGATATTTTTATTTAAATTTAAACATTTTATTTACATTATTTTTTTAATTTATAAAACAAATAATAATAATTAAGATATAGAAAATATCAAATAAAGTAATATAAAAATATATATTAAATAAAATAATATACAAAAATATAAAATAAAAATAATATACAAATATAGAAAATATTAAATAAATCTATAAATTAAAACTAATTTAAATTATTTTATAATTAATTTAAAAAAGTATTCGTAAATATGTTTACTATTTCTAAATAATATTTGAAAAAAATTAAAATATTTATGATTTCACAGTCGTAATTAAAAAAATCAAAAGTTATTTACTTTTTTACAGATTCACTAAAACAAAAAAATAAATAAAAACCATGAATTAATTTATGACTTTTACTTTAAATTATAAAATATTTTACGACTTATCTCTTTATAAATATTAATTTGAAATTTTCTCCCATTTAGTAAATTCCAGAAATAATTGCCCCTTGATAGTTTCATCCACCTTTTGGATATCAAGACTTAGAGAAAGATAAAAATAAAAATAAAAAAGAGATAAGAAATTATAGGTTATTAGTATAATGTGATGAAGTGAAAAATATAAACAGTATCCATAGAGTGTATAATTTTAATTTATGAATGTTCAAATAAAAACTTCAAATATCATGACCTCCCAAAGGGTATGGGACCCCAGTCCCCCCCATGATTAAGGAGCTACGTATGCCCGTGCTGTGGATGATTTTTGACACCTTTGTCTGCAAGACTCGTTCATCGACAATTACAAATCTGTTATTGCTTGTTTGGTCCATGTCATACCGCGTATACATTGTCCACAGAAATATCGATTCCTTTCCCACAGTGAATTTGAGAAAAAGTTTGATTTATAATTCTATACAGCAAATGAACATTCACTAGTGCATTATAAGCCTTCTAAACATTTAATAAGAATTTCTTTATCGTCACAACAAGTTAATGAATTTTGGCTGTTGGAAAAACATCTTAATGAATAAATTCGTAGGCTGGTAAAAAAAATTGAAAGGCAAAGTAACCTGATAAAATGATTAAATCTTATTTTCCGTTCAAAAAAATGATTAAATTTCTTATTCATGTGTACAAATGTTTTATATAAATATATTGAACTCTTAAAATGAAAACCTAAATTTGGTAATATTTACAGTTAATTAATTAATGAGCAGGGTGTACAAGTTTGTCTATATTCTCCATATAATCATCCGATCCAGCTTGATAGTTGGAAACTAGACACTAGACAGCGATAGGCTTAAGTTTCACTTTGATTTGGTCTTAGTTTGATTGGGCATTAAACTGTCAGGCACACCCGCACATGTATGTCAATATCATCATTAATTTACCATCCCCTATAATACGTTTCACACTCACACCTCACATTAACTAATTTGCTTTAATTTGTTTCTATTTTTTGTGAGTGTTAACGGGATAAATTAATGAAACGGTTTCATGCGTCTATCTTCATTTAAAGTCCATGTGCTACGGTGATGCTATATGTACGATGATTAAGTTCCTGATTGGCCCAGTGTATAATTCAATAGAAAAAGCATGCTAACTTTGTATTTAGGACATTCCCGTTTTTGCCACGGTCACACAAGTTTTAGGCAGGAATCTTCCCTAAAATTACTAAGAGCATTTGTGCATATGTTCTACTTCACGCGTGGAGACCTTTAATTACACATCCTTTTCAATTCAGCACAGAGTGGGTTTGAATTATCTCTCTTCTTTTTCTCAAATTAAACCATAACATTATGCTTGCATGGGAGAAGTAAAGGAAAAGAAATAAAATAGAATGAAGTAGGAAAATTGAAAATAAATAAATTGAGTTAGCTCTCTATATATAAATAAAAATTTATATTAATTACTATGTGTACAAAGTGTTTCATATTTATTTTTATAATGAATAAGTTGTAATAAAACAGTTGGTATACTAAAAAAAAAAAAAAAAAGGATAAGGAAAAAGTGAAGGACAAAGGGGATGGCTAGAGCGACAACGATAAAGCAGGACGAGAGACTACAACGAGGCAAAGACCCAATTCTACCTATGTGCTCTTGTTTTCATTGAAAATGAAAAATCGAAACAGGAATCATGCAAAAAAAAACAAAACGCAAGTGATGAAAACGATGTTCAAGCTAGAGGTTTTTGTCTTTTTGGTAAAAGAAAAACATTTTTAACATTTATATAATGAAAAAAAAAACTATAAAGACAATTTTTTTATTTTAATTTTATTTTTTGAACAAACCCTAATTACTTACAAATAGCTACTGTCAAGATAGCTCTTAATTGGATATATATATATATATATATATAGAGAGAGAGAGAGAGAGAGGTTTTGCTGTATGAGGATCTGAACCCTGGTCCCAAGAGGTGATTACTAATTTGTTCTTAGTTGCTCGTGAAGCTTTTCTGATTTTGGAAGCATGTTGAAAGTAACGTAGATAAATGTGAAAGGATGGTCTCTAGCTAATTTTGAAGGAACTGTAGAAAGGACCTTCCTTTAGTAGTGGGCACTCGCACTTCCATTGTGTGTGTCGTGGGGATGTGGGCATTCGCGTCAAGGCAAAGTTATTAATTACTCGGATTCTTTTGTCTGTTTCCAGTTTATTAATGGTCAAAGGATGAGTGTGTAAAGAAAATTTACATTCGTAGTATTGAATTACAAATTACTATTATGTAGTAATTTAAGAGAGAAAATCTTCGATTCGAATTCTATCTTTCAGCTAAAGTTTCTCAGTAGATTCTGTTTAACATTGACTATGTGATTATGTTTAACATTGTTGTCACTCAAATAGCTTTAGAGAGGAAAGGGCTTCGTTGTGGTACTGGAATTTACTCGGTGAACACAGCTTATAAAGCTTTATTTACTTTGCTCCATGGTACTCTGCAGGAACCTATCTTTGAAAGAATATGGCATATTAAAGTCCCACCAAAGGTCAACATATTTTTGTGGAGAATGATGAGAAATCGCTTCCCAACTGGTGACAATTTAAAGGTGAGAAATCTGGACATTAGGGATGTGATTTCACATATCCTTTTTGCAGAACTGTGGAGCAAACTATTTATATATGATTATTAATGGCATAAATAAGCTGTAAACGCTCCACGTTAGGGGAAGAGTATGCAGGGCACATTGTATTTGATTGGCTTGTAATTCTTGGAACAATGGAACTCCTGGTACCTTTATCTTTATATATTATATTTTTAGCTGAACAAAAAAATAGTGATATATATATTATATTTCTATTATATTCCACGATTTCACAAATTTCCTTATTTCTCGAATTATGTTATCACAAACATATCTCATGATCATAAAATATTCCTTATTTAATTTCCTTGTACATTCTTGTTTGTTGTATTTATATGTATATTGTTTATAATCAAATAATGCATATTTCCAAGCCTTAGGAAATTGTTTTTCAAGACTTAGGAGATATTTGTTTCAAGTTTCATAGGCACAGTAATATTTTTTTAAAGTCAAAATTGAAGTATTACTTTGTTAGTTTGTATTATCTTTCAATGCAAATCCTTATTAAGTGGATTACCTAAGTGAAATCCAATTTCAATTGGAGAATAATTAAAACAAAACCTATGTAAGTTTTGTCCTTTCTATATAATATAGTAATCAGTCCGGATCAAGTAAACGAATGGGCCATGTTTTTCACTTGCATGAGCCCAGACAAACGGACATGGACTTGATGTATTCAACATCGGGGCTTCTTTATGCATTTCCTTTTTTTCTTAAAACACACTCGTCTTTCTTTTCTTTTTTTGTAAATATGTTTTTGTTGTTTTAGATAATTTTATCAAGGAACTGGGCATGAGTCACAAGCTGTAGACCCTTCTGCTCAGAGTAGACCCCAAAGGCAAACAAAGCCACAGCAACCCAAAGATTCTAAAAAACTAGAGATATAAGGTGGGTTGGATCATGGATGATTAAGAAAGAAAGAAAAGAAGAAAGGTCACGGGTTTGATCCTTCTGCTAACAAAACTAATATTTAACAAACTAACCTTTTGTCCATGAAAAAATTCCAATAAACCTCAAAACAAGGCCGAACCAGAACCTTTACACAACACAGAACCCCTCAAAATGCAAAAACAAACCTATGGGCTGTACCTGCCAGTCAGAAGGAGAAATTAGCATTGTCCACGCAGGGATGCTCTTCTCTAAAAATCACCTCATTTTTATGGAGCCAAGTAAGATCTTATCTGGTACAATATTTTACCCTTGTAATGTAAGTGTCGTTTAGCTAACTCGATATGACAACTTACATCGACTTTCTTTATTATTTGTTGGAAAGCTATATATACTATACTTGAAGACTATTATAAATCTAACGGATAGTACTTAAGTAATACATACTTAATTTTCTTTAAATAAGTCTTTAATTGGAATCTTGTACATTAAAAGAATTAATCCCATCACACCTTATATTTTAAATTTTAATACGTTTATTTCTTACAAAGAATAAGTAATTAAATTTCACTACTGACGCTTGCGATGGGTGGTATCTGACATTAGGATAAGTGGATAACTTCCCATCCTGCAAAACCACTTGGAACTAAGGAACTAGCATATTCTCCCTTAGACTGAGACCTTGGATGAACTATGCATATTGGCAATGACACCTTTTACGATGCTTCTTATGAGAATTCAACAAATTCACGTGATTCCTAATCGGTCCAATTTGACAAACAGTGAGGAATCTTTAACCTTCTATTCATCGAAGCAAATCACATAGAAAGACATGAATATATAAAATTATAAACATTTTCCCAAACCCCACGCCAATATTGGTTTTTTGCTATTCATTTTTGTATTTGTGTTTTGAAAAATGTTTAATAGACACCTAATGTATTATCTAACATTTAGTGAAAGAGCAAAGAAAAAGAGACAAAAAAGATAGTTGTATCTAATATAAATTTTAATTATTTGTATAATTAATAATAAAAAAATCATTATAAAAATATTAAAATTAAACTCATTAAAATATCCAAAATTTATTTTCATACGTATATATATATATATATATATATATATATATATATATATATATATATATGACCCTTCATGTTTAACAAAAAATAAGAAAACAACATTAGAGAAACTCTAGTCTAGTTACATTATTTTTTATTACAAGACATTTTTGTCGTCTCTTAAAATTTAATGAAAATTTCCTCATAATTTTATTTTTCTATTTTAAACTAATTTAAATAGATTGATTGTATAAAAGTATGTTATACTATCTTCTAAAGAAATTGCCATTTACGATAAAATAATTGACCTTTTTAATATATATATATATATATATATATATATATATATATATATATATATATATATATATATATTAATTTCTAATAGTTTAATAGTAGAAATATCTTTATACTAACAATATATAAAAATTATTTTTTTCATCATACACATACTTTTCTCAATTTATGTAACAATATAAAACTTATATCCTTAATTAATATCAACACAAACCTTGTACATAAAAATACAACAGAAAAATATCATATACATATGAAATTCCCTTAAACCTAAAAAACTGTTAATGTAATTTGCCCTTATTTTTTAAATGATATAACAAAAGAAATAAACAATATCTCACTTCATCACATGCAAATATATACACACAAGTACGATACCTAAAATAAAATATTTGACAAGTAGACAAACAAATGAAGAAAATAATAATCAGGTCGTTAAACACTAGCAAAAAAAAAGTCAAAAAGTAGAAAAAATAAATAATTTAATTAATTAATAATATATCTAAAACTATTGTAAACCCATCTTCTCCGACATAGAACCTTTCCAACTGCTTGCCACACTCCACTGGTCGGAGTTCGCCACCGACGACGGCGCACCGTTGCCGCACTTCGCCACCGTCCTCACGCTCTCTATCAACGCCTCCGTCCGCGACTCCTGTGACAAAATCTCCGACAGCTTCTCGGGGCTTATCACCAACTTCACCTTCCACACCCCACTACTGTTGTATCTCGAAATCAACTCGGGTGGTTCCGAGTACACATTGTTGTTATTGTTATTGTTATTTTTCTCGAACGTGGACATTCGGTATGGTGTTAACGTGGCCGCGGTGTCGGAGAATTGTCTTGTCAAGCTCTTGCGAGAAGAAGAAGGGTTGAGAGGGAGGAGGTAGTAGACTTCTCCGCCGTGGAGCTCCTCGTTTTTCGGGAGCGGTTCGGAGAACATGTCGCGGCGGCTCCGGAAGATGCCTTGGCCGGGGAACTCGTTGGTTATGCACTCCACGGTTATGGGAGAGAAGAGTTCCATGATGCCTCCGTTTGAGGTAACAACCTTCACCATCATGTCTTCGGACACGCCGTGGTTCAAACCTCTGAACACGCAGTTTCCCATAAATTTAGGGGTGCCAGCACGGGTAGGGTTTAGAGAGAAAACAACACGGGAATTGTGTTTTGTTGTTGTTAAGGTGTAGTTGAAGGTTGTGTTTTGTGTTTTTCGTTGCGGTTAAGGTTAATTAAAAGGGTTTGGTTTTGGGAGTACTGAGGAGGTTTCTTGAGGGTTTCTTGTTCATGGTTGGGAAGGGAAAGAAGGTTGAATGACTAACCGACACAAAAGGACGTGAAATCATTTTCTTCTATGGGATCCGGAATCGGGTGTGCGTTGCTTGGTGGTATTATTAGTGGGGGTGGCCCTACTTTACTTGGATTATTAGGAAGGAACTAATAACTCAGATATATATATCATGACCCTTCGTTGTATACCGTGTGATGGATGAATTATGAAACAAATTGTGTTATATGGTCAACGATTCGGGGATCATTGATCAATTTCCACAATGTATCTATTTGCAAAAAAATAATAATACAATGTCTAATATCAACCAGGGAAATCTACATACATGAAATTATTTATTCTTCAAGTTTTAACTATGTAATTATGTTAAATATTTTTATTTGTTAAATATAAACATTCTCTTTTCTTGGTCCACCGAGACACATTTTACAACAAAAAATTGTGAGATTAACCAAACACATTTCAACTAGTATTTGTTTTAATAGTCATGAAGTTTCACATTCCTTAAAAGTTGAGATAAAAAAAATCGTTTATAAGTTATCTCTCCTCGTAATCCTTAATGTGCATTTTAAAAAACAAAATTTTGATAAACCGCGAAACACTTTAGTGGATAATACCTTAAATATTATCATCCTAATTATGTTTATGGATATGAGATCAGAATATTGGAGATTTTTTTTTAACTAGTACTAGTATTTAGAACTTCACAAATGTATTTAAGAGAAATTCTAATTAAAATTTCTTAAATGAGTTTTTTAAGTTATTTTTTTGTAGTTCTCACAGTACCTTTTGTGGTTCATATACTATCATGTCATTGAAAGAAATTCAAACACATTTTTGCTTCAATGATAAAAAAATTCTAAGAAACTTAAAGAAATTTACTTTTATATTTTTTTATTTTCATTTAATTATGATTTAATTATGGTGTTGTTATGCCTCAGATAAATGTTATTTTTTATTGTTAAGAAACAATTTCTTGTAAAAGATACAAATCTTATTTTTTAGAAACTCTCCTAACTACATAGATTTACTTCAATAGAAAAGAAATTATAAAAAATAATTTTTCACTTAAGAAACCCTTAAAAAACTTTCATTGAAGATGTTCTAAGCAAAGATAACATGCAATCTATTGATGGAGGATTTCTAAGATTAATTAATTAATACCTAATTTTTAGGTGTGTTAATGTCACTACTACAAAAAATGTTATTTACTACACGCCAATAACGACGGTTGTCATTAAAGACACTGCTATGATAATCATTGTGAACCTAGAATCAACTTATTTCTCGTGCCTCATTGTTCTCTCAATACATTTCTCAAGCAGCTCTCTGTTACTAACCCTCCTCTCACTCGTGCCTAAGCTTCTTCTCTCCTTTCGTTCAACGTTGTGGCGTCGCTGTGAAAACCCTCAAAGGTAAGAATTGAACTCCCTCGAAGCCCCTTAGTTTTATGTTTCTATTCGAGTTTGTCTCACCCACAAATTTTTTCTCTCACCCAAGTGCTTGTTTTCATGTTTACATTTCTGACCCTCGAACCTCCGCGTCCTCTCTCACTCAAGCTTTCATTTTGCCTTCTCTCTTTTAAACCTCTACAAAGCTACGCTGTCGCAATTGCTCTCTCAACTCTCTCCGCCAAAGCTCTCTATGGAGCTAAGAATCCCTGTCAAAGTGTTTCTTTTCCTTCCATGTAGGTATTGTGGTTGAATCCATGGCCCCTTTGGCTGCGTCGTGTGTGGCTAGGGCAACAATGATTAATTTATTTATTTTCTTGATTACTCAATTGTTTTTTCATCTATGAACTTAGGATTCTTAGTTCTAAACCAGTATGAGCGAGACATTGATCCATTCTAAGCATTTGCAAACTCTACCTATTGTCTTATAACCCATTAATGGTACTTCTAGTGCCATTTTCTGTATTTTTTTACATCTATGTATACAAGTATTTGCTGATTTAAAAAAAATGTTTTCTTCTCAGCATAACTCAAACTAAAATAAATTTATTTTTGTCAGTGTTGTCTGAGACCTTGATATGGAATATTTGGTATTATTGACATAAGCATTGGCCCAAGGGACTAGCTGAAGATTGACAATGCTGATAACATTATTGTAGAAGACATTCAGCAGATGCTGATGAAACTGGAGGTTTGAATCTATTATTTCCTATAAAACTATTCATCCCCAACTCTGTAACAGGCCTCAGTGTCCCTCTTCAACTCTCTCATCAATGCCTTCAACGATGCTACCATTCCTTACAGAGACGGATCTCCCTTACTTAGTGTCCACCTTTGCTCCACTTACACTCACTTTAATCACCAACTATTTAAAATTATCCTGCACTTTCCTGAGGCTCTAATCACTCATCCAAGTATCTCATTGACTCCACCCAATTCAAACAAGTAGAAGTCCTAAATTACCTGAAGATTGGGTAATTGCAGCAAAAATTGTTTGCACCCCTCTTGGTTTTCCACTGTGTCCATCTCCCACCACCACGTTGTATTCTTTTGGTACCTTCTGGTTTAATTCCCAATGATTCTAGTATTCTACCACTACCAAGGGAGGAGGGGTGAGAATAACATAGGCCTGGGCTTCTTTTGTTGGAGAAAGATCTATACTCTTACTCGTTGATTAACTAATAATTTTCTTTCATGGAATGCCTTGTCCCAAGGAACATGTACTAGACTTGGAATGCCTTGTCCACAAGAACATGTACTAGTACACTCCGTCAACACTCAGATTATGTTACTTGCGTTGCTGTAGCGGGAAAAAAAATGTAATGTGTACTATGAATTTTTCATGCTTCTTATGAATCGCACGCCAAGAATTCATTTTTTTTTCTTCTTGTTTTTATGTGCTCAAATATGACAGATAGTTTGGTTGAATTTAAAGTTTGGATCTAATCAAATCCATTTTCTGATTCTTTAGAAGTGTCGTGAATTTTAGAGCAATGTGATTGCCTCTGGTGGCCTTGGCGGGGAGGTTTTTATATGGGATATCGAAGCTGCACTAGCTTCAGCTACAAAATGCAATGATCCAATGGATGATGATGATAATTCAAATGATATCAATGTTTCTGGAAACTCATTACCAATGACAAGCCTACGTAACATCAGCTCAAGTAACAGTATATCTATGCACACTACTCAATCTAAAGGATACAATCCAATTGTTGCCAAAGGCCATAAGGAATCCGTTTATGCATTGGCAATGAATGAAGGTGGAACACTTCTTGTCTCCGGTGGTACAGAAAAGGTAAAATGTGGCATTCTTGTTCATTTTTATGTTCTCCCGTGTGTGGCTTCTGCTAGCTATTACCCTTGGAATATAAGAAGCATTTACTTTATATTATATTAAATTGAATTTCATTAGCTAGATAGCGGGGAATTATCTCTACCTAGAGCATTATTCATTTTTATTTTTTTTTTCTTTTCAGGTTGTGCGTATTTGGGATCCGAGATCTGGATCAAAGACTTTGAATCTAAAAGGGCATAATAAATTTTACACGGCAACAGTAACCTCTACGCCTAAACAATTAATGATTATGATAGTTATAAATATTTACTCTCCAAGCCATGAAAAAAAAATTAACACACACAGCAGTTTACAAGATATGCATGTTATTTTTGTAATAATAAATATTATTTTTCAAACATTTCATCATTTACATTATTTAAAAAAATTACCTAAATTAAAAAAAAATACTCATGTAAAACATGAAATACATATTAATATTAACAATAAGTCAATAGCACGCACAGCTGTTTATAAGATATAAAATCATGGGTCAATCTTAAGAAGAGATGACTATGTCTCTAATTGGTTATTTCCTTTTAGTTTTTAAGGTGGATTTTATTTCCAACTGCTTCGTCTCTCCTTGTACGCTCGATCCTATTAATTATAACCTATTCAATTATCAAGTATCCATGCATTTGTCATGTGATAATCTATTAATTTGAATTAGAGAGTTTTCAAGAAAACTATCTTTTAAATCCATAAGAATGAAGTAAATAACCTACATTTCTGTGGGTGAAAAGCATGCTCAATTTACTAAAATATTAGTGAAAATATATATAAAAAAAATCTCACACATCACCGGTAATAATTTCTTATTATTTTTTCTTTTATTTATTTTTCATGAATAAAAAATAAAATATCACATAAAGATAACGGATGGACTTCCACGCCTTCACGAAACTTTTTCAATAAATTTTCATCATAAACATCAAACTCGACTCAAATTAATATTTGTAATAAAAGTTACAATCAAAATGGTATAAAAAAGGCATAAACGTTTCTTTATTAGAATTTACTCATTCTAAACATAAATATAATCCGATAATTAAAACACAAAGAATTTACTTAGAATAAATCGTGTGTAATTTATAGGAAGAAATCGTAATTCTATATGGTGAATGGTGCATTCCTTCTCATTCGGTTCATATCCAAATCCAGCTTACGTTTGCTTTAGAAAGGGGACCCACTTTTGACCGCCTACCATAAAAAAGATGAGTGGGTGGTGTAAAAGTTGATAAATATTCAAAATGTAACCATTGGTGGATTCATCTTTATTCATGGGGTTGTTATCCATTTTACCTTTGCTTTAGAAAAAAAAGGGACCCATTTTTCACCAAGTGACTAAAAAAGATAATTGAGTGGTGTAACGGATTTAATAATAAAATGTATTTTTTATCATGGTATATGAGTAAAGTTTTGTTTATCATGTCATATGTATAAAGTATTTCTTAAAAAAAAGTGTATAAAGTATTTAGGTTTATGAATAATTTTTATCAAATAATCTGGTTGTTTATGTTTAGTGAAATTTCTTCTCTTAAGTATTATTTCTTTTACTCAAACTTAAGATCTAATTAGGAGTGTAAGAAAAACCTGAATCGATCTAAAACAAAACCAAATCAAATTATAAAATCAAATCATTTTGAGAAAAAATTGAACCAATTAACCAAACTATTTTTATAAAAATGTTAGTTAACTGAACCATTTTTATAAAATGACTTGGTTTTGTTCGATTCTTTAAGAAAACCGAATCATTTATGAGTACGAAATAGATAAATGAATTGAATCGATTTAAACCAAACCTAAAAAATCCTAATCAAATTTGGGGAAAAAAATAACTGAACCGGTCTACTTTATAAAAACAGTAACGAATTATTTTTACAAAGTGGATCAGTTTGGTTCATATTTAAAAAAAAAAAATCAAATTATGCTATCTTAAGTCTAATTTAAAGAACCAAAACCAATTTTACTTTTTTTATATAGAACGCAATTTCACTTTAACAAACATAATATATGTATATTAAAATAGGTTTTAAGATTTAAGAAATGAGATGGTTAATCTGGTGGTGATTTGGCGGGACCCGAGCATATTATATAACACTTTACTTTCAATAGATAAAATAGTTAAACCATTCAATCTATCTTATAATATTGTTGATTTTATATAACACTTCACTTTTAACCGTCACAACTTTGACAGGAATTGTCAATAAAATTCTATATATACAATGTAAACATTTGAAAAAGAATCTAAAGTTTTAATATAACTCAATACTTTTATTGGTGTGCTAATTTCTTCTCTTAACACTTTTCTTACTACTTTCAATTCTAAAAATAAATCAAGACCATCAATATCAGAGTATTCATTAAACTTTAAAAAAATTTCAAGATTAATACAATATTTTTTCAATTCATTCTCATCTAAAGCTTTAATTTTTTTGAAATCAAATAAAAAAACTAAAAATAGTCTCATATTATAAAAATTGTTCAAATCGTGTCTCAATGAAATTAATTGATTGATCTAATATGTATAAAAAATATTCAATACGAAAAGATTTTTTAGGTGAATGCGTGATCTCATTACTAATATTTTCATCAAAATGAGATTTTCTATGAATTTTACGTTTTTCATGAAATTTTAGTTCTATATTTTGATCAGAAAGATTCTAAATTATTTTATATTGATCAGTTAAAATTTGTTAATAGTGAGTAATAAAAAAAATTTAGGAACCTAAAAAATATTTTTTTTTGAAGACCTTAGGCTGATACTTAATTTGTCTTGCATCTTGGACGATGTTGTATATAGATACCTGATTGGATAAGGAATTCCGGTTGATATATATGCAAGGTGATAAAGAAAGGTTAACAACATCGATTCCGGCGAGTCAAAATAAGAATCCTTGGCTACCAAACCCAGGTTGGCTTTCACTATGTTATGAAATTGGCATTAGACAGCACTTGTCGATTATGACTTATGATACCACCACTTGGAGATGGAAGCACACGTGCTTGCTTCACATCCCATGTGTGGTTTGAAAACAACTTCACACCTAATATATATACAGATAGAGAGTGAATATATCTCATTTTGATTAAGTAATAAAAAATATAAAAGAAAGTTAAGTAAAAGAAAAGAAATTTTGAAGAGGAAAAAATTAAGAGTTTAATGTCTTTACTCGGATAAAATAGTTTTATATTATTATTTAATTATAAATTATTATTTAAATTATTTTAAATTAATTATTTTTAAAGTTAATAAATTTATTATATATGATAAATTGTGATAGAATAATTATGTAAAAAATTTATAATATATAATATTTTTTCTCAAAAAATTAATAAGTACTTTCTTTATTAGAAAACATGAAAAGATAATTTTATATCTTGAGTAATATTTACCTTGCTGAGGTAGTCTTTGCATCATTGAAAAGCTAAGTTTTTTTTTCTTACAATTCATGTTCTTGTCTTGTAACACAAATTAATATCTATCTTCCTCTTCAAATAAAATAACAAAACAAAACAAAATTGTAGCTTGAAATAAATAAATAAAAAACAACTCAAAGTAAGTTATTTAGACATAGTAAAAACTTTCTCTTAACCTCATTTATGTTCTATTTGGTAGGGAGGACAGAAATAAATAAGATAAATGAAAATAAAAAATAAGTGAGAAATAAAATAAAAATTAAGGATATTTGATGAAAGAGAAATAAAGAAAAAATAAAAAATAATATAATAATCTCATGATTTTTAAAATTATTTGTCCTCTAAATCTTGTGCATCAGACAACTCGACTAATTTCTTTCCAATTTCTTCTCTACCAAAAAGATACCATCAATCATTATTTTTTCTTGTTCTCGTATAAAAGGACATGCATGCAAGTCGCACGGGATAACATGATAATTAATGTATTGCTCAACACATATGTTAATTCCTTAAGAAAAACATATATATTATTATGAATTTATTATATTTTTGGTCTCTTTAGTATAATGATTAAGATGGACTAAAAATGAAATTAAGCTCTGTAAAAAAATTAATTTTTGAAATAATTATCGTCCTAAAAAACTAAAACAGAAAATATTACAACTTGGACTAGAGATCTTAATTATCAAATTTCAATCAATTTTAATTATAACTTTCTTTCAATATCATTACCTTCTAAAAAAATCCCCTCTTATCTTTATTGTTCGCTTCTGCTAGTTTTATAAAAGAACTAACTTTATCCTTGAAAATGATTGAATTTCATGCATAGGTTTAATTCTATTTCTCGGATTCATTGAATTCTTCCAAGCCAATAATTAAGTACTCTTGCATCTCAAATATATATAATGCCTACCAATTTTTTTAAAATTGATGTTTAGGAGTTAAATGATAAAGAAAAAATGGGATTTTTTCATTTTCAATATATTGTTAATCTGATAAGTTTCAAAAATTAAATAATCAAAATAATAATTTACTGTTCAAATAATCTTATAATTCTCTTAAATTAAAAAGTAAAACTCCTATCCTCACTTCCATTTTCCATTAAAACCTCACTACTAAACCTACAGTGTAAAAGAAATTAAAACTCAATTGCCATATCATACTATGTTAGATATATAACTGATAAAAAAAATTACTATGTTGGATAAACAATTCTGAGTTGTGACTAGAAAAAAATACAACTATGTGCTTTCTATATATGATCAAATTAACTATCAAAGACAGTTTATATATTATTTTGAATATTATAATGATCTAACATTTTTACTGTTTTATACACTTAAATTAATTAATAATGGTCTTTGTACATTAATTAACGTACTGATTAGCTCAAGTGGGTAATTTGAAACAGGAACGTGCAACAACCTTTCCTCTTAATTTCCTTTTCCCCCATCTAGCATTGTGACAGGCTCAAGCCCTACAACTTTCGGTGATACCTGACTACAATTTGAAACTTGGCTTATAATGATGAAGTCTGCTAGATTTAAACAACACTTGGTATCATGTGGAATTTCTTTATTCTTTAATTAGCTCTATATAGGACTACAAAATTGAGGTTGATCATTTGGTTTAGGTTCACAGCTTTGGACTAATTAACTTTTTCAACAAATGACGAGAAGGTTTGAAAATTTATAGAAATACCACAACTCCAACACACTTTATGTCAAAAGGTGTAATTTATATGGCTTTTTGCCCATGTCATTAATGTCTTCACTTCACAAACTAATTAATTAATTAATTATAAGCATGGTTTTTGTGGGTGGTCCAATATTCAAAGCGTGGGATTATATACAACACATGATGATGCCTGTCTAATCTAAGGTTCACTAGAATTATTACTTCACGTACATTTTATTTTTATATAATAAATGATGGCCATTAACGGCATTAAAATGATGAAGAATTGAAAGGAACTTAAATTTCGAAGTTGTCAATGAAAGCACAACATTTTTACCTCACATACACTATATTCATAATATAACGGTTCTAAATGTTGTCAACGTGAAAGACAGTTCACTGTTTAATATCCTTCTTTCTTTCCAGTTTCTTTTCTCTTAAAAACTCAAAGATACATTTTTTTTAATGTGCTATGAGAAACCAGTATTTAATTAATTTGTGGAATATTAGATTGTGATTTCGCGGTTCCAGCTACAGCTTGGGTGATTACGTATAGTATGTTTTTAATACTAGTCAAACCAAACATACTTCATGCAACCCAGCAGGCTATAAATACCAGAAACAAAATTGTGTTAAGGGTTGAAAATTTTCCAGAGAATACAGAAATCACAAAAATATTTCAAAAAAAAAACAAACAACACCTCATTGTTGTATATAAAGGAATCCAATCACAGAGGAGCAGAAAAACATAACTACGCTGAGTTTGAGCTTTTTTTTTTTTTTTTTTGCCTTTGTGATGCGCTAGGTTCGGTCCAATCTCTAAACAAAGTCATTTCCATTTTATTGTAGTGGTAGGCCTACAGTCTTTTGTCCACAGAATGCAAAGCTAGCCCAAAACTAATTAAATAAAATCAATTTCCAAGCATATATGATTTATTTAAAAAATAGGAAACTAATATGTTAGTAACAATGAATTAAATGAAACCAATTGTAATATAATTGTTTAATCTATTAACAAAAAATTGTGTGTGTTGTTAGCTTAATGAAATTGGATATTAGTAATGGAAATGGTTTGTTAAACAATTCATTCATCAGTACATTTATCATTATTGTTTATTTAGACCAAATTGGTGCTAATTAGACCCACATGTATGATTTTTAAAGTAATTACTACAAAAATTAATAAATATATATCATACATAATTATCTATAATTGGATAGTTTATGTAAAAAATATTTACATTATTAAGACATTCTAATTAAATTCCAATAAAAATAGGAACAAAACTTAACCAAACCAAATGTGTTACACGAATAAAAGCATTCCAAGTGAAATAAAAAGTAACATTGGAAAAAAAAAAAATTCATCACCTATTAATTTAGGCAGGGAGGGGAAGGAAGAGAAAAATAGTAATTTGGCCATCATCTGAAGTCCAACCTTGATTACTTTAATAAGGAAAGTAGGTTGATGATTAGGTTGCATGACAGTGATAGTTAAATATTTGTAATGCTTCGATTTGAAGGTAAATAGGAAATACAGTAAACTTGCTTTAAAAAAAAAAGTAAATACATGCAGTAAACTGAAGGAAATTTAATTACAAATAGTCAAATATTGTTTCCTTCCGTCCATCCACTTTGACCAAATTTTTACGCCGCATATACCTCGCTTGCCACTTGTTTTTCTTCTTTCTCTGCCTATGGTTTTTCCTTTCAACGCCAAAAAGTTGTTTTTTCCGAAGTGTAGGGTGGTGTGTTTATCTCTTTAGTAAACCTTTTTTTTCTTCTGGTTTTCACGCCTCGAACAAAATAGATAGAGTCAAAATGCAACATGAAGAGAAAATGGCATTCTTTACGAGATTTGTTTGTTTTAAACATGTTTGCGGTAGCTGGCTTGCTGCGGATACACATCTTGTGTTATAGCTTGCTTGTTATTAAAATATTTAGCTTCTTAAAAAAAACATGTTTGTGGTTACAAGCTAAAAATTGAAAAAAAAAATATAAGATTGATCAAGATAATTAAGGAAAGAAGAAAAGGAAGAGAAGTTAATATGTTAACATTTTAAGAACTAACATTTATCCATAAAAAAATCTTAAAAGTAAATATAGAAATAATGTATAATTTTTTAGAAGTTAGTTTTACTAAGAACTAGTTTTTTTTTTCTTTCAATAAAGCACCCAACCTTTATGTCATATTAACAATGTGCTTGAATTCTCGTTCACAAAATTCAAATGTGAATCAAAGAAACAATAACTAGTTAATTGCTTTTGATGCGTTTTGATGTGAAAATTTAATAAAACATGGATTTCCAACTAAGAATGTTCAATAGATGGGAGGACTCATCAACTACTAAAAAAATAAGCTTAATTCAATTTGCCCACATTTCTAACTGACTTGAAATAATAAATTTCCAACTTATATGACAAGGTGTGATTAATTAATGACAAGCTAAATACGATAAAATACACATTAGAGAAGTTAATTGTGAGAAGTGATCAAGTTTACAAAAAGTTTCTTATTTGTAAAGGAAATTTCTGAATATGCATTTGCTTTGATATATCTTGAATTCTTGTATACACAGGAATGTATTTTACAAAGAAGAGAGGATTGCTTTATATAGACCTAGACCTAATTACTCTAACTATAAGAATGAAGTTTGTTATTTATTACAATAAGGTTATTTTTCTCTATCCTTTATACTACCCAAATCAGTATATAACAAGTTGTTAATCTAATGTGTTAATTGAATAGAGTAAAATAAGTCTTATATATAATAAGAAATCTCATAAATTCAAGCTCGTCCTCAACAAATTATAGAGTAGGCACCACCTCCTCCTAAATTTGTCATAAAAAGGTACGAAACAAGTTGTTTAATTTGTCTTCTATTAGTTAAAAATTGAATTAAAAATGGGGTTGTTAAGGACTCAACAGAAATAACTCTATTTCAATAATGATAAAGAAATTCCTACAGTTAAGCAAAACAAATTCTTACAGTTAAGCAACTTTGATAAAGAAATAGATGGTGAATAATGAAAAATGGAGGGACGGTTGTTTTAAAATATTGGAAGAGTTTGATTGATGTACTAACAAACAAAAATAAATAAAGTGTCCACATTGGAATCTAAAATTTAATTTTAGCTTCCTTTTTAATTATCCTTTTTTGGTTAATAGAATTGAATTGCAGCAGCTCCAGGAACGAGGAGGTAAGGTGGTTTAAGACGCACATGCACACAAACATACACACCAAAAGAGGAAGATAATACATTGAGAGAAAAGCAGAGAGATACACAGAAGCATTAATAAATAAAGGATATTATTTATTTATAGAAAAAGCTTTCATGTGAAAGTTATCGTATCATGTCCATAAGCCCCACAAATGTCCTAAATAGAACAAGCAACATTAAGGTGCACATAAGGGAAGGTTGAATACGACGAAGCAGAATTTCTATGCTCCTAAAATGATACATTATTATGTATGAAATAGCACATAGAAAGGGGTGATATAGTAAAAGTCTAAAAGAGGTTGGTCTTATTAATTGTAATATTGTATTCCATATTCTATATAACTTGTGTTGCAATGATCCTTCTGTATTTTGTTATGAGATTTTGTTTTTCTATTTCCTTCATTCTCTTCCTTTCCACCCTTAAAAGTAATGATTATATAGCACCAACACAACCACAAGTGCATGAATGTTTTCAACTTTTCATTGATGATTTGATGTAATCTTCATAAGAACATTCTTTTTTCTCACTTATTTTTGTTCTGAATTTTCCTTGTAATCCAATTTTTTTGTTTTTGTTTATTTGAAAATTTGAGATTGTATGTATCTCTATTGATTTCTTTTTTCTTCTTTTTGTATGTAAAACACATAATATCTCCACAAAGCAATTTCAGATGGTGGGTGGTAACATCAATTCAAGGCAATACAATGATACAACTTCTACCAAAATCTTTGTTGGAGGGTTAGCTTGGGAGACTCAAAGGGACACAATGAGAAGGTATTTTGAGCAGTTTGGAGAGATCTTAGAGGCTGTTGTCATCACAGACAAGAACACTGGGAAATCCAAGGGTTATGGTTTTGTAAGCCCATTTTCCTTTTTTTGATTCTCATGTCTCGTCAATCTACGTAGACATATTTGCTTGTCCATTTCATTTGGCATGTGGTCTTAAACAGTGAGTCTTTGGTTTTATCTGTTATCCTAGGTCACATTCAAGGATCCAGAGGCAGCAATGAACGCATGTCAGAACCCCTCTCCAATAATTGATGGAAGGAGGGCAAACTGTAATATTGCAGCTATTGGTGCAAACAAGAATAGGACACAGGCTCCACAACATGGTCTCAATCAGTCCATTTTCCTTTATCTTATTACAATGTCCTCTTTAAATATTTTATTTTTATCTCAACTTATTTTTCTGTATTCTATTTCTCTGAAAAGAGTCTGAGTTTTTTCCATTCTAACCTATATCTATTTATCTCATACTAAGAAGAAGTCACAAGCCACCTTTACTATATTAAACAAAAGTTTATCATATATGCATAAGTTTTTTTTAAAAAAAAAAAATTGAGAAGCAATTTCACATTGTGGGTGCAGGACAGTCTAGAGCAGCACCTGGTGTGTTGGCCTCACCTGCTTTTCATGGCCCTTCCTCTACATTTGTCAATCAAAACATTGGGCAATACACATTTCCTAATTCAAGTTTTGGGTAACATGAACATACCATGTGTAGTTTAGGTCACTTTTCTATTTTGCATGTCAATTTTTCTCCCTTATTCCTACATTCTCTAATTCTGCTTCTTTGCATTTTTTTAGCATATATACTGGATATTCACAAGACACAATGTACCCCATGGTAGGTGTTTGTCTAGTAAGTGCTTAAAAATAATCACGCACAATAATTATAGAATAGATAGTACATATACAGACAATGTAAATAATTATTATACTGTTATCTAATTACAAACATAATATACGATAAATTTGTAAATTTTTTACAATAATTACTTAAAAGCCATACAATAATTTCAAATTGGTTTACAATATATTTTTTACCTAGACAATACATGAAAATTAAACTCTTAATTATATGTGCATGTTGTTCATTAACATTGGCATGCTTTTGTGTGGGCAATTTTGCAGAACTGCTATGGGATATTTGGAGGTCAACAGTTATCAACTTATTATCCCTCCAATGGGGCATCTGGGCAAGTGGGATTAGTCCATAACATTTACCCTTTTAGTGCCCATTATCCATACAATAGCCAGGCTCATGGTTTTGGTGTCCAATATCCACAAATGATGCAGTTTCCAATTCTCCCTAGGCACTATGGTTCAGCTGGTATCCTTGCACTTCCTTCTTCAATGGCAATGCCAATTACTAGTGCAGGTAAAAGTCAAGTCATTTTATTGATATTGTCTCTTTGACTATCCAATTTAAATAAGAGTAGTACATTAAAGGGTAAAATAACGTTAACAGTTACAACAACAGCAACTACAACAACAACAGAGGCATTAAGAACAAGTGTAGGTGCTTCACAAACCGCTGGAACAACTTCTGAACAAAATTCTTCAGCTGAATCTCTACATAGATAAACCAATGAGGTCTTGTAAAGCTAAATATGTTGAAAGGTGATGAGAAAGGTTAAGAACCAAGAAGGGATGACATTGACTATACAAGAAGCATATTAAGTAGTGATTCCTAAAAGAGGCTGAGAAGTACTCCAATAACTCAACACGGAACCCTTCATTCAAGGAATGGGTACATGATGTACAATACATAAAGCTTATGCCCCTAATCGACCTAAACTAATCCTTAATTCATGCTCTAAATATTGCAGCCTTATAGGCTAATTTACTAACCCTGGATTGAATAGTTATTTTGAAGGAACATATTGAATAACTACTAAGATTAGTTTTTTTTTTACAGCACTATTAAGGTTTGTTCAGTGGTGGGAGATTTGAATAATTTACAAAATATTTTATGTTAAAATCTCATTATCTGTCATTGTATACCAAAAAACTAATACATTGAGCTAGGACTGCTCAATCCGTCAATTTATTAATGGGGTGAATGAATGTCAAGATGATGAGGCTTTGAAATAAAGCCTCTTTACTTTTATTATTATTATTATTATTATTATTATTATTATTATTATTATTATTATTATTATCACACTAATTTTCACTGTAGGACTATAATTCCTGTGTAAAAAAATAACCTTTTCTATAATAAATATTACATACATAATATAATTATAAAAATATAAAAGTAATTGTGTTGATACCTCGTTAAAAATAAATCAATCTGACACACAATGGAATTGGCTTTATAAAACAATCAAGTTTTTTCTTTTCTAATTAGGGAAAGTTTATACTTTCAAATTGTTGGCAATTTTAGTTCATAGCCATTCCACTATGGAAAACTTAAAACCGTTGTGGGATCATATACTTGATGGATATATGCCACAATTAGCGAAAAAATGATAACAAGTAATTTTTCTGCTTGCTTTTTTTAATATTTCCTTGCGGGATCATACACTTGATGGATCAAATTGTTTTTGTTATTTTTGGTAGAAAATACTAAATAAGTTTATATTAAAAGTTAATGTAAAAAATTCAATTCAATGTAAAAGTGAGTTCTTGTTTTTTAGGAAGACGTTCTTTTCAGTTTTTTTTTTTTATTTAGACGTTCTTTTCATTCTTAGTGAAACGTGCTTTTGAAAACAAACATGACAGAACTTTTTAAATAACTGACCATGATATTTTATGTTGTAAAATTACGTTTTATAAACGCACCTTTTGGAGCCAAACATGCAGATACAATAAGCACAAAGTAGTACAAGTTGGATATACAGCACAACTCCTTGTTTGCCCAACATAGCCTGTGTCATATCTAGACTATTAAGAAACGCTTTAATTTATGCTAATCTTGAAGACATGCACTCACTACACTGATTTGAATAGTGTAATTTCCGTGTCCATGTACATTTCTATAATATATTTAGAAGAAAACAAAAATTGGAAGAAGGATAAAACATAATATTAATAAGAAGCAAGGAGCTGGGGGAACTTCATGAGACTAAGATTCCCTCACATCTTTGTTCTCATTATTATGGTGTTGCCACATTTTCCTTTGCCTGTGGAGCAATTTCTTCTCCATCACTTCCAGGTTCACTGCCAGGAACTCCCAGGCTTAGCAGCACTTCCTCCCACTTCTTAGCAGGCCCCTATTTCCAAAACAAAATTCAGTTACTAGTTACTAAGGTTAAAGAGATAAATATGGTATGGATTGGTAACTTCAAATTAATTGTGGGAGAAAATTGTCTGTACTGAGAGTGTGAAGAGTTTACATAAGAAATCGTCATATATGATAAGTTAATTGATTTTTATAAAGAGAAAAAAGACTATGCCCTGAAAGTATGAAATAGTTTTAATAATTTTACACTTTCATCTAATCACATACCACCATGTAAAATAAGTTTGTTGACTTTTACAATAGTTACCTTAAAAGAGTCCTACCAATGGTAATATGATCAAATGAAAATGTAAAAGTTATTTTACACTCTGTGCAGTAATTAAAGTTTTTTTATAAAAACTACCTTAAAAGTCATACTTATCATGATTTCTTATTGATTAAGAGTGTAAATCAGTGCATAGAAATTAAATTCAAAAAGTATATTTAAATCTCATCACAGCTTATGGTTCTTCCTTCACTCACCTTCCAGGAAAGATCTTGAGCCATGCAGTTCTTTATTATTTCTGTAAAAGCTGGAGTTCCATAGACTGCAAGGGCCCTTTTGACAGTCTTTGCTATAGCATCCACATCAGCTGGATCCACAGCATCACACTAGAGCCAAATATTGAAAATAATATAATAATGGTTAGTGCTTAGAAATTCAGCTTCTAAGGACACACTTGAAGATTATGAAGTGATGGAGGATATTACTTCAACACTGAAGGCGCCCATCTGAAATCCAGTGAAACCTTCTTTGACAGTGTCAACTAATCCACCTGTTGAGGCAACAATTGGTACCTAGAACAGTTAAGAATAGAAGTTGAAGAAAAATGTAAGGCCAATGATTAAAGGAAATCTTATGGAAGGAAACAACACTAGATATGAAGGATTGTAATAGCAAGAATTATACAGATCCATAGCGCATAGCTTGTAACTGAATGAGACCACAAGGCTCAAATCTGCTAGGAACCAATATAAAATCAGCTCCAGCAATTATCATGTGGGCTAGGGGAACATTGAATTTTGCCACTCCTCTGGCCTTGTCAGGGTATGATATTTCAAGTTCCTGTAGTTGTTTTTCCATTTGTTTTTTTCCTGTTCCCTAAGACAATAGAATATCATCCTTGAATGAGATTTCTTAATCCTTTTTTTATGTGAGAAGGGTTGAGAAATTGCGTTTACTTCTTTCTTTTTTTCATTTTATACTTACTAGGGCTACCAACTGAACATTCTCCTTGATAAATTGGGGAATAGCTTCTGCAAGAATATCAGAACCTTTTTGCTCTTCAAGCCTACCAATGAAACCAATAAGAGGAATATTTCTGTCAACCGGCAATCCAACTTCTGCTTGGAGGGCTTCTTTCAAAAGAGCCTTTGCTTCCAATACCTAAGTAGGAGAATTTGTTATTTAGGTATTTTCCTTATGAACCATGACACAATTTAGAGATACTTTTAACTCTATAGAAAAAGAAAAAAAAAAGCTTCTTACTGTTGAAACATCGTATTTGACAGCTATATATTTGTCAGTGGTTGGATTCCACTCCTGAACATCCATGCCATTCACAATTCCAACCAAACGACCATCATCATCAATTTTGCGAAGGATGTTGTCCAATTCCACTCCCTTGTCTGGACCTGACACCAGTTCTTTAGCATAGTTTGGGCTAACAGTTATCACAAACCATGATTCTATAAGTCCAGCTTTCAACCAATTGATTTTCCTTCCAACCACTGGTTTAACATGCCTGCAAGATTAGAACAATAAAAAATAGTTAAAATGTGTATTTGTATCTGATTACTTTTTTTGGAGAAATATGTACTGGTATCTGATGGTTACAATTCATAACTTATGAGCAACATACCCATCAATAAAGTCAAAGGAGCTCTTAAATTGGTCTGGGAGATTTAGAAGTGAGAAGTCGGCGAATGCAAATCTTCCTTGGTAAGCAATGTTGTGGATACAAAAAACAACCTGGTAGCAACCAGAAAGAAAATTTGAAGAGCTTATGAGTTGATCATGAATGTTAAATTAGGTAAATAACTAAATACTATATAAATAATAGCACTACAGAATAACAAGCCAGTGAGATTTAGACCTACCCGGGCATTCATATAGATGCCCCTTGGCTGGTACATACTTTTCAAGTAGCAGGGGATAAGGGCAGTGTGCCAATCATTGGCGACGAAAATGACATCTTCACCTGCATACAAAAAAATTAAAACATCATGCCTGAAAGATCTGATGTTACCTTTGAAAAACTTCATTTATGACCTTAGTCCATACCATATGGTCCAGAGAAATATTTACTGGAATTAAGACTCAGAACCCTTGGGGCTTCCAAAGCAGCCTTGAGAATAATTCAAAGAGAAAAAATAAGGAAAGGGAAGAGTAGACATTACATGGACATGAGTAATTATAAAGAAAACATATTACTTTATCCATCGTATAACTCAAATGCAAGTAGCCTTCTTGCCCTCAGAACTGCCTATTACTACTGATAAATATGTTGCAAAGAAGAGAGTATTTCCGGTGAAAAACTACATGTATTTCTTATAATCAATTAAAATGTGTCATCCGCCATGGAAATGATATTATGTCTAATAAATTATGTAGTTAGTACAACTGTGCAATCCCCTGACCCTTCCTCCCAAGTTGAAACATATATCTCAGGCAAAACAGTAGTCTTTTTTTATTCTTTTCTGGTTGGAAAGAAATAGTTTTCTATCAAATGTATTATAAAAATAGCAATGTTTGTGAAAAGAACTCTTGCAACCAAAAGGATGCCAATATAGAACCTGGCAAAAGAGGCTAAAACGCAGTTGGTTGTCTTCGTAATCATCTCCTGTAGTTGGTCCATAAAGTTTTTGTCCAGTTTTGCCCCAGACCTTGAAATTCAGTCACACTAATCAGTATCTGAAAGCAAAGCAGTGAGAGTGCATAGTAGAAAAATTAAGAAATATTTCAACCTTTTCAAGAAACCAAGGGTGATCCACAAAGACACGATCAACTCCCCTCTTATAGCAATGGAAGAAGCGAACCTTTTCTGTTCTATCTCCTACTTTCACCTATAAAATAGTAAGCAGATCACAATGCATTTAACTATATAACAACACAATTAAGCGAAAACCTCTTCTACCAAGATAAAATTGAAAACACGACTTCTTACATATAGTCAAGAATATACCTCAATTACAACACCTGTATCCCATGCATCTTTGTACTGGTCATAGCGTGGCACAATAGTCATTACTCGATGCCCGAAACCCTAGAGAAGGACTGATTAGAAAGAGTCTTTCACTCACTGAACCCCAAATATGTCAATTAATAAACAACAACAGTAAGCTTACTGCCAATGCTGGTGGTAGACCTCCAAGAACATCTCCTAACCCACCAGTTTTGCACCATGGAGCCACCTCCGTTCCTATAATTATGAAAGTCATGCCACATGTGATTATACCTTTAGGCCAGACATTCTTGCCTTGAGGTCCCTTCCTCATAGCTTGCATTGCATTGGTTTTAATTGGGGTTCTGTTAAGTAGCTCATCCACCGGGTTAAAAATTCTAAGTCCACTATGAGTATTTGTCTGCTTTAGAGATCTAAGTCCCATTGCTACTGCTTTAGACTCATATGAAGCAGTTGTTGGTCCATGATGGACATGAGAATTTCTAGAGACTAAGTTACTTGAAGCAGTCAATGTTGCCATCTTTGATACCTGCTGTGAACAACAAAGGTTCCATCAGAATTAGACCTTTGTAGCAACACATTTGTACTTAGTGTTATGACTTATGAGTTCAAAGTTCTTAGCTAGCAGATATAGTCAAGAATGGTAGCATAAGAAACCATGTTTTAATTTATTAAGAATAATTGACAGTTAACATAATGGCACATTAAATCAGGACCACTAAGAAAAGGAAAGAAAATAAGAAATAGTTGAAGTTTGAGATTGGAACTAACTAACCAGACACTGAAGCAGCACACTCTGAGATTTTGGGAGAGAGAGGTGGTTGAAATCTCTCGAAGTTGCGAGGTTAATCAGAAGGGCAAAGATTTAACATGAAGAATCATCATTATATTATTGAATTGCTTGCTTCAAAACAAATGCACAAAAGGCTCCAACATTTGTAGTTTGGTACCGTACACGTGGCAACCATACAACCATTCTTGTAAATTGCAATCGCTTAGACACCTCAAACGTTATTTGAGGCCTACAGCACATTGAGATATTGAAGGTTTGTGGGGCCATGTTGCTGTCTTTGAATAATTGGAATATTATATTTTTTTTGTGACAGAATAATTGGAATATGCCCTCGTGAGTAATAAAGCCTTAAAAAAATAAAAAATAATATATACATATATAAGCATTTTTTCGGGGGATTCTTTAACTTTGATAATTAAAAACTATTTAGAGGAAGGCTTCTTTTTATTTTCTTGAATGATTTTATGGGTTAAATCAATGACTCCATGGTGTTCGTTTTCATTTTCCGATTTATGGTTGGAGATTTTAGGTCCTTCAATATTTATTGTGTTAGCACATATTCTGTGAATGACAATCATAAAGATTCAATACAAGACTCTACTTATTAATATTACCCAAACTCCTCACTACTGATCTTGATGGCTTAATAGTAATACTTAATGTGTGATCTTCTTTTTGTTCCAAGTGTGACTACTTTTTTTTATTTAAATAGGTAAATGGAAAAGGATCATTTTGTGATTTGATTTTTTTTTTGGAGGATGTAAAGTGATTGGATTTTTTTTCTACGGTTGTGAAGGGCTAAAGCTAAGCTTGGAGGCAAGTTGTGAAAGGGAGGAAAGTGTGATGGCAAAAAAATAGAAACAGAAATAGGCGAGTTATTATGGCTATATATACCCAAAAGAAAAACGTGTTTGGAGAACTTGCTAAGTGCCAACGCTCAAGTGGGAAATGTATGCTGATATAAAATGTTAAAAATATTACAAAGTTATTGACCATTCATAATAGACTGTAGATTATGAACGGTCCCAAATCACTTTATAACACTACGGTTCAATTTATCATTTTAATATTTTTAAGAAAATATCAATAATTAAAAATGACATTAAATCACAAGATAAATTATTTATTATAAATTTAAAATATGTTATATATTTAAAAATATTTATTTATTATAAATTTTAATTATAATATAATTTATATATTTAAAAATGTTTATTTACTATAACTTTTAGTTATATAAAATAAATATTTATTTGTGTGCATTACACATATTAAAAAACTAGTTATAATATAAGTATACTAATCATTTAGCTTAGCAGTTGGATCAACCTTAATTCACTAAGTTTCAAGGATGTACCTTTACCAACCAACCATCCAAAACCCTCCTCCGAATTGCGTAGTGTTTGTTAACTACTTAACCTTATACTAACATGCAAATGGACAATCTAAACATGCTAAACCAAGAGACACATAGTTGTTGTGATGGTGACCCATAATGTACCAAAGGGAAACGTTGCACAAGCTGTTAATTTAATGGAGAAATGGATTTCATACATTCACGCAATCACGAATTTGGACCCTCAGATGAAGATCAAATGATTTATATTTTAAATATATTTTTAACGTTGAATTTACTGCTTGTAAAAAAAATGTTGAATTTACTAAAATGATATATAAATCGTCTGATCTTCATCAGATGGTTATAATTGACCAATTGCATGAATGTATGTTTTTTCTAACTACAGGCAATTCAGATTCAATTTAATGGTATTTTTAGTATAAATAAATAAATAATAATTAAAAAAAACTTTTTCTTAAGAGTAAAATTTATGCTAACTTTCTGAGAACTCTCAATATTACACACAACTTTCTTTTTTTTTTTTAACGTTGTTAGCAACTTTTATTAGCATGAGCCACGTACCAGCATAGGAAGAAAAATGCTTCTAATACATATGTTTCATGATAAATCTATAGTACAACTAAATTTATACAATCTTTTAACATGTTTTAATACATTGACTTAATAAATTATTGAGAAAAAACATAACTTAATTGTATATGTTCATATGTGATTCATGTTATGAGATTGTTAAATAAAAAATATCATGGTTTTTAATATAGGAAAAATGAGTAAGTATGAAGAAGATTTGAGAAAAACATAAAAGATCAAGTACGCTCAACACCTTATTGACAAGCTTCAAATTTTAAATTCTAATGTATTTTGATTTTTCTTTTTTTCTTTAGGTCATAACTTGGATTTCATAATGTGGTTGAGGTTATCTTAGTGTCTATATATAGAATGCTTAAACAAAAATTTTACTTTCCATTAAGAGATTCTGATAAAATTTAACATGAATCATAAAAGGTTGAATCACTTGCAAATGTCAATCCATCCAATAGTTGGCAAAAACTGCATGACAATTCATTTTCTACCACTCACGAATGTCAATCCACCCAACGGTGGCTTCGATCACTTTTAACATCTAAAAAAAAAAGAAAGAAAACTCGATGATCTTCGTTCAATGCCCGTGATCATATTTGCATCCTCAATAAGTGCTAAAATTAAAAAGGCTTAGGGTATTCTTTGGACTCTTTAATTGACAGAAGCCAATGAGGCTATTAGGAATCATTATTTGGAATTGAAGATTAAAGGAGTTGGACAATCCTTGAAGATGGCAACACACACACTATGACATATACGTACATATGTTGCGATTTGTAAGTGAACAATATGTGTAAGGTCTTCTACAAGGAAATACTTGAATACGGATGCAGGGAAAGGAGAGGCATCTGAGATTTTTGGAAGTTGTAGCAAACCATTGTGGGATTCAAGAGCACAGAAGGACGTGAAGAGGAAGAACGGGATTTTCATCCCTTTTTCTCTCATTTGTTTTGTTGTGAATTTATGCTTCTTATTTCTGATGGCTAGCTAAATTCCATAGCTAGGATTCTGGTATAATTTGTACTTACAAAACCTTAAATCTTTTTTTTTTTAATTCACCTTTTATTATGTCAAATATATTGTTGTCTTGATGTCTTAATTTTGACTTAATTATCAATTTTGTCTCCAAATTATTTTAAAATGTTCAATTTGATTTTCAAATATTTTAATATTCAACTTGATTCTTAGATTTTTTTTTAAAATTGGTCAATTTAGTCATTTCTATCCAATTAAATTGACAACGTTAGAATTATGAATATGAATTACAGAGACTTTTGATTATGAATAGTGATAATTATTATCCTCTACTATATTTATTATTATTTTTAAAAAATATAACACAGTATCTTAAAGTATCCTTAGTCTCCCTTGCACTGTTGACCTCCACTACCTCTCCGTCAAGTCCCCCCTCACTTTTGGTGTTGCCACCGATCAGTACTTCACCAACCTCTGCCTCGACTCCCCACCCACAGTGCCTCCTCCTCCTCCTTGTCAACACTAGCAACGACCATAACCTTCAACAAAGACACCACCTCTAGAACTCAAACTCAACAATGCCACCATCACGTCATCGTGCCACCACCCTGGCCTCCAATCTCGATTCTCCAACCCCACTCTTCACCTATCACACCAACTCCATCACTACCACCTTAACCCACCCACAAGTAGGGATGGAAAAGTCTACCCTAATCCTATGGGTATCCACAAAAAATCCGCAAGCAGGAAGGATAATTACTCACGTTTAGGACTAGGGATGAGTATTTACCCGCAAATTTATAAAGGTACATAGGCTGATAAAAAATAACCTAGTGATTTGTAATATTGTTTTAAGACTTCAAAATTGTAGACTTTAATTTTGTTTATTTAGTATCTTGTTTAATACTATTTTATTATAGACTATTATGCAAACATGAAATGCTTGTCATTTTTCTAAATTTTTGTTATTATAATTCTTGTTTGTTAATAATATGTCTTGTTGTAGGTGTAGTGTGTGTGAATAGTGGATGATTTAATTTAACTAATATTTTTTAATTTATTCAAATTTATTTCTTAAAAAATGTTTTTTCTATTGAATTTTCTTCTTTTTGTAAAATGATTAGAATTTAGAATATTAACTTTAAGAATTATCTTTGTAATATTGTCTATTTATGACTTGAGTTTGGAAAAATTAGTTTACTTGTTTTTAATACTATGTGTGAATATTTTTAATGTTATGTTTTCTAAATTTATGAATGCATTTTTATACTTGTAGTAATTATTTTGATAAAAAAATTATTGGTTTATTAAATTTATACATAAGTAAAGTGTAGGTGGGTGTAGGTTTTCCGATGAAGAGTATAAAATTTTTGAATAATTCCAATGAAATTGTGCTAAAATGTTTGATTTGTGTGATACTGCATTTTTTACCTTTTCAGGCCACGAAAGAGATTGAAAGGGATGATGATTTTTAAAAGAACTAACTCTTCAAATAAAAAATTGAACAAATGATAAAAATAAAACTTTTAAAACTTGATCCATTAAAGTGAAACAATTACAAAACATGTTCGATAGTGAAAATAATTATTGATTAGATTTTATTTACTTTCCGATCGAATTTCATATTAATCATAATTTTTTTGTCATGACAAACTGAAAGAGTAAGAAAAAAAATAATAAATCAAAAGTGACATTAACTAAAAAATCTTAATCACGTAATTGGTCCATTAATAATATTTTAAAATTCAAATTATTTAAAATGAAATAATTATATTCTTTCTGTCAAGTTCCGATGTTAATTTAATTAACGGAAATCGGCACTTTGACATTGGTAAAAGTTGTATTTTTTAAATCGGTAACTATAACAACCGATGTAAAAAAAGGCTCAGTTTGATCAGTTAACTGGGCACCGCAGCCGCTGCCGTTGCCTTACCACTCCATGATCGGCCACCGCGTCACGCGCCGCTTAGGCTGGGATCAACAAGAAGCGCGAGGACGTCCTCAAGCTCCGAGTGGGAGACTGTCATTGCGGACGGATTGGTGGAGGAGGTGCTCCTCGGCATCGAGGCGTAGGATTTCGCGGACGGGCTTTATGGTGCTATCGAAGATGGTTTAGAAAGGAGGAGGAGAAGGAGCGAGAGCGAGGCTGTGGGTTGAGGCTTAACGACATCGGTTACTGTAATAACCGATTTAAAGAATACAACTTTTTAACGAATTATTTTATTTAAAACCATCGAGGTTGAAACTTATAATATAATTAAAGGAGAAATTATATAATTAAGCTTAAAAAAATAAAAAAAAGAACTTAGAGTTAGTACGGACCACCGTTGAGCACACCATGGAGCTCGACCTCCGTTCGTTCCTTCACTCTCCCACCTCCTCCGACGACGCTCCTCACCGCACCATCGATGATATTCTCAACGACTGTGACACTTCCTCTTCCTCACCCTCCCCTCCTTCTTCTCCCTCTCACTCACTCTCCAACAATTCCCATCCTCAAAACTCCACACTCCAACCCGCACCCGATTCGTTTTCTCGGTTCAAACCCACTGAATTCTCCGACCGTGCACGCGTTTCGCGCCCGTTCTCCTCTCTACTCCACAGCGTCAGGTCCAATGCCAAGCCCGGCGCGGCGCTCGCCGCGGCGGCGGCGGCATCTCGATCCGTTCCTACGCCGCACGCGGCGGCGATCATCTCCCGGAGGAAATCCGCGGCCGCGATCAGCGTCGAATCGAGTTTAATCGCTGCCAACGGCGATGATTCTTCCGCTGTTTCTGCCAAAGGCGAATTGGGCGAGCCTAGCGAGAAATTCGATCCAGTGCCGCCGATGATTCCTCCGCCTAGTGAAAGTGCTTCTGCTATTGGTGAACGTTTTGAGAGTGATGTGGAAATTGCCACTGATTTGAAGGCTGGCAGTGATGACATTCAGGTGCACAGTGATAATAATATTAATGCTAATGTTAATGATGATGATGATGATGAAAATGATAATGATTCTTCTATCGTGAGTGAGGAGAAGAGGGACTTAGATAAAGTTGACTGTGATCATGAGAAGGATATGAATTCTGCACCGTTTGATGAAGATGATGATCGTGGGTTTGATGGAAATGATGATGATGATGAGAGAATCACAGCTACGTATGCAGCTGTGGAAACAGAAGAAGAAGAAGAAGAAGAAGAAGTAGTGAATAATGGTAGTAGTTCTATGGAAGATGTTAGGAATGAGGTGAGTGTTGGTGGTGGTGATGATGATGGTAGTTCATTAGGTGATGTTGCTGAGCTAGTGGAAGAGAGGCTCGAGGAATTGGAAAACAGAAGGGCTGCTAAGAGAGCCGAGAAGAAACGAGAGTCTTTGATGAAGCCTCTTGAATTGGCTGAGGAACTGGAGAAGAAGCGTGCTTCAACTGGTTTGCATTTGGAAGAGGGTGCTGCTGCCCAGCCCATGAGGCTTGAGGACGTTCGGAGAGGGTCCATGACGTTGGGATACTTTGATGTTGATGCCGATAATGCGTTCACGAGGGCAATTTCGTCCCAAACATTCAGGCGTGAGCAAGGTTCCGCCCGAACCTTGGCAGTTCATGCTAATTACATTGCAGTGGGAATGTCAAAAGGGCTCATTGTTGTGTTTCCCAGTAAATATTCCATTCACCATGCTGACAACTCTGATGGAAAGGTTGGTGCCTGATTCAATCAAACTTTTTTTATCTAGCTCAAGTTCAAAGTTCAATGAGTTATGGAAATTTTCATCTTTGCCTGCAAATATATACCTAGTTTGATATCAAATGTAATAAAAATTAATATAATTATTAGAATTTGGGCTTAGGGCTTAATTTAACCTCCCAGAACTGGTGAGACTAAATACACCTGATCACATCTAGACACCTTGTACCATTGTTGTTAAATAGCCGCTATAGTGATTTGCATTGCGGAATTCCTCAGATTCGCAATCTTGACTCCATCTGCTATTGCGGCTGCTATGGGTGTCGAGGTTGTGGCATGGGTCCTGCATCCTCTTGTCATCTCTGGCAAGTCTCAAGCCAATTAAACTTTTGAGTTAATAATATTCCAATTTTATGCATTTTATTTTATTTGCATGTAACTTAATTTTTTGTATATATATAATTGATATACATATCATACATTTCAACGGCTATGTGACTTCTGCTATTTGCCCGCAATACTATCTATTACTCCCTCCATCCCTAAACATAATACTCTTTTAACTAATTCACACCCTTTAAGAAAGTTGGTTAATATAGTTAGTAGCATTAAATTTGTAACAATTTGTATTATTTTGCCAAAATTATCCTTAAGTTTATTGAGACTCATAATCTCTCTCTTTCCACTTAATTGCTTGTACACCTAATTAATTAATGTGTGCTAGTCTTCTTATCCAATCCTTATAAGAGAGATAATGCATTTATCTTTTAAATGTATAGCATTTATTGTAAAGTAATAAAGGATATTTGGGTAAAAAAAGAAAACTGAAAAAAGAGTTTTATATTTAGGGACAGAGGGAGTATATGGTATAGTGGATTATTGACTTTCCGCCATTTCCTGCTATACGCAATTGATAACACTGCTTAGTACAATGAAGGTGCTGGAGGCTGCAATGAAGGCAGACCAAAGAGGCTGCAATTAAGGTGACTTTCCAACACACCCCTCATGCTTAGGGCTATGAGCCCGGAGTGTGGACAATGTTGGTGACCCAACAATGGATAGGGTAGAGTTTGATATTATCTTTTAAATTTAGGCTTAGGCTTAATTCAACTCCACAAAATTGACTTATAAGGTGAGGACTGCCTGAGCCTTAAGCACCACTTAGGTCATATCACTAGGTGATGTAGGACTAAACATACCCCCTCACACCTAGTACTGTGAAGGTGCTGGAGGCGACAATGAAGGAAAACCAAAGAGGCCACAATTAAGGCAAGCTAGGGGTGGCCACAATTAAGGCGGCTTTCCAACAATAATGTTATGTTTAATGCTATTTTTTAACTTCCTAAGTCTTTCTATTATATTTCATGTTAAAGTAGATTCTATCAGATTGGACTGAAATAGCCGAGTTACTTGACAAAATGAACGAGAAACAAAAAATGCACAAGTTTTTTGTTTTTAATTATGAAAAAATTAAGAATTAAGATGAGTGAATAAAACTTTCTCACAAATTAATAAATAAACAAACCATGTCTCCCCAACACACATGCATACACTATTAGTGGTGTAGCATTAGGATGCTCTTTGAATGACCATTTGTCACTACACAAAAATCGGTAATGTTAGCATTTATTTGGTTGAGTTTTGGTATCAGCTGTAACTTCATTTATCAATATATGATGTTTACTTGTTAGATGATGATGCTTGCTATACAAGGTGATCGGTTGCACGCTCCAGTGACATCCATGTCTTTCAATCAACAAGGAGACCTTCTTTTAGCTGGTTATGGTGATGGTCATCTTACCCTGTGGGATGTACAGAAAGGGGTAGTGGTTAAAGTTATTAGTGGTGAGCATACAGCACCAGTAGTACATACATTGTTTCTAGGACAGGATCCTCAGAATACTCGTCAGTTCAAAGCAGTTACTGGTGACTGTAAGGGTCTGGTTCTCTTCCACATTATCTCAGTGGTTCCTTTATTTAGTAGATTCTCCATCAAAACTCAGGTCTATAATATTTCTCATTAATGTGCTATGGGTTGAGTTTAGCATTGCTCTGTAAAGGGGACTTGAGTTATTTTAATATTCAATTATCTCACATTTCTCTTCTTTGTTGAACTTGTGTTAATTTTGTAGTGTCTTCTTGATGGGCAAAGTACGGGCTTGGTGCTTTCAGCTTCACCACTCCTTTTTGATGACTTCAGTGGAAGTGCTTCACCTTTTACCAGGGGAAACACCTCTGCCCCAGCCAGCAGTATAAGCAGCATGATGGGAGGTGTTGTTGGCGGAGATGCAGGTTGGAAACTCTTCAATGAAGCCCCTTCTTTGGTTGAAGAAGGTGTGGTTGTATTTGTCACCCATCAAACTGCTTTGGTGGTATGAAAATCTGATGTCTGGGCTGGTTCGATGTACCTTTTGTGCTGTAATTTTTCCTTCATCTTTGTTTAGGCTTCTTCTGCACAATTTATCAAGATACTAAATCTTTCTTATAGGTACGGCTGAGCCCTACGTTGCAAGTCTATGCTCAGCTCTCTAGGCCAGATGGAGTTCGGGAGGGTTCCATGCCATATACTGCATGGAAATACATGACACAAACTTGTAGTTCTACTGGTATGGATTCATTTTGTTATAATTGATGCTGACTTCTTTATAAATATTTCTTGCTCTCTTGTAGAAAATATGTCTGCAGAAGCTGTTGAAAGAGTTTCATTGCTTGCAATTGCTTGGGAACGGAAGGTTCTGGTTGCAAAGTTGGTCAAATCAGAATTAAAAGTATATGGAAGATGGTCTCTTGACGGTGCGGCTTTAGGTCTAGCATGGTTGGATGATCAGGTATCATATCATCTTCTGTCTACCTATATGAGCTAGAAGTTTGGCCACTTTTTTTGTGTGTGTACTGTTTTGTTTCCTTTTACTGTTTTACACTCCTTATTGTATCTCTTTGCTTCTTAGCTTTAAGGTTAGTTAAATTATTTCTTTTTACTTGCTCAGATGCTGGTAGTTCTCACTTCAAATGGACAACTGTATTTATTTTCCAAGGATGGAACTGTGATTCACCAAACAAGTTTTTCCATAGATGGTATTGGAGGAGATGATCTAGTCTCTTATCATACTCACTTCATCAATATATTTGGAAATCCTGAGAAAGCTTATCATAACTCTGTTGCTGTAAGAGGAGCTTCTATTTATATACTGGGCCCAACACATCTTCTTGTTTCTCGTCTTCTCCCTTGGAAAGAGCGTATTTCTGTTTTGCGGAAAGCAGGTGACTGGATGGGTGCCTTGAACATGGCAATGATTCTTTATGATGGCCATGCTCATGGAGTTGTTGACCTTCCTAGAACCTTGGATGCTGTACATGAAGCCATAATGCCCTTCTTGATGGAGTTGCTTACATCATATGTTGATGAAGTGTTCTCATATATTTCGGTGGCATTCTGCAATCAAATTGGAAAACTGGACCAATCCAATGATTCAAATAGTAGAAGCAATTCAGTGCATTCTGAGATAAAGGAACAATACGCCCGCGTTGGTGGAGTTGCCGTTGAATTTTGTTGTCATATCAAACGGACAGACATTCTTTTTGATGAAATTTTCAACAAATTTGTGGATGTTCAACAGAGAGGTAACCCATTGTCTTAGTGTTGTGCGGTATTATCTCTTTTCATTTCACTTCTGGTTTTGATCCTTGTCAGCACCAGCTTCAATTATTTCTTTTGGTTAACAAATTATTTTAGTCTAATATCTTGATGATTTTTTAAATTGACATCGGATGCAGTGAAAAAAACTGATCCTCTTTGTAACTTAATGTTGGTAGAAGTTCATTCTGTACTCACCAAAACAAAAGAGTAATCATAACGTCTTATAATATATTTGGTTGTTCTAAATGTTCTCTCTCCATGATTGAAACAAATGCTCTGAATTCAAAAACATAAAAACCAAAAATCTTCATTGCCCTGTATCATCTTCCTCTGGCAATACAAATAATATTGTAATCTATTATGAGCTTATTAATTTTGTCTCAGTAATATATTCATTGTTATCGGTTGGCAAAAAATAGTTTTGTTGAAAACCTCGTCCTCAAAGTGGATATTTAGATCTGATTCTTTTTAACGGTTTTACTTAAGAGTTTTTTTCTTGGTTTTCTTCTACCATATATGATTAACTTTCTTATTGGGGCTTCTATTGATCTTTTTCTTACTTGGCTGAACCATCTTATAGATGTGATTCTATTCTACCATTTATTCCTTAATGGCTCAATCTTTGTTACTCCTTTTTTCTCTTTGATGCATTTATTTGTGATCTTAGCTAATGCATTCTCTTCTTTTCAACATTGAACTTATGCTCTTATTGGCACTTTACTTCCCAGGTGCCAAATTTTCAGTAGCAAATCAAGACCTAAAAAGAATCATGGAAATCATATCAATTGAAGATTCATTTGAAATGATTACATTGTCACCCATAGTTTAATTCTCTTACTTTTCATTTATTCATGGTTGCGCTAGTTAAGAAGATGATGTACTAAAGCTATTTTTCACAATCAATTTATTAAGTTTACTTGCACCAGGAAAGATGAATAGTTTGTGTAGACGCTCTTATATTGTTAATCTAGTCTTTTCCAACTTCAAATGGACAGCATTGCCAATAATTTGTACTTTTTTCCAGAAACGTTTTTGGAGCTTCTGGAGCCATATATTTTGAAGGACATGCTTGGATCTCTACCTCCTGAGGTATTGGACCATGTCAGGCTTTTTTAATAGAGTTGGATGCTACATTATCAATATTAACTTTTTTATATCCTCGACTGTTATTTCTTACAATATCTTTTTTCCTTTTTATGTTGTCACATTTTTGTCTAGATTATGCAAGAACTAGTAGAGTATTATAGCACCAAAGGGTGGTTACAGCGGGTTGAGCAATGTGTACTTCACATGGATATATCATCCTTGGATTTTAATCAGGTTCTTGTTAGATCTTTTGAAATATTTTTCCTTGCTATTAATTTTTTTATTGGCACAACTGTCAACTGGTTACTTTGGTACTTTCTTTAGGTTGTCAGGTTATGCCGGGAGCATGGACTATATAGTGCGCTGGTGTATGTCTTCAATAAAGGATTAGATGATTTTACGGCACCTCTGGAGGAGTTGTTTGCTGTCTTACAAAATAGCCAAAAGGAAAGTGCTACTGTGCTTGGGTATGTTGTCAATCTCCTTATTATTCCAGTATACTTATTTTGCTTTCTCTGTATCCATTGTATTGTTTGTGAATGCCAATATGCGGATTTGTGAAATTTGTGGATTTTGTTTGTATTCTCCCAAGTTAAAAGAAAATATGCCAAGTCACCGGAGAATGCCAATATGAGCAGTGTAACTATGAGTATAGCAAGAAAACAAGCTGAGGTGGTGGCAGTGCTAGTTACCTAATTAAAGATGGGAATGTCTCTAAAACATTCCTAGTTCAAACATTGCGCTCCTGTTCCAACTTCCCGCAGGAAGGTAAAAAAAGAAAGGACTATTTCTAATTCATTGGTAGCCAATAATTACAAAAGAAAGATCATATTGAAAATGTATTTGAATCCGAATGAACTTTATAGCTACATGCAACCTGTCCATTGACCTTCTTATTTGGCTCCAGTTCTGATCTTTCTTGAAGCCTTCATACACAATTTTTAGACACTTATTTTAATTAGATACTTGAATTGATTACAATTACTCAGTGGCTCTCTCTAATGTGTACATGAAAACGGACAGCAGCAGTTTGTTCATTGAATTTCTTCAAATTGAAAACTGTTAGTTTTTTCCAAGTTCGTTAAGTGTCTAAATATGTAATTTTCTTCTTGTCTCTTCTTTTAACAGGTATCGAATGCTGGTTTATCTCAAGTACTGCTTTACAGGTCTTCCCTTTCCACCAGGTAATATTTTTCCCTGTTCTTTAATCTCTTTATTTATTTATATTTGTTTTCTGCTTTAAAAAAATTCCAATAATACTGCATAGTGATGATTCATCTGTTATTCTGTTGCATATAATTGTAGGCCGCGGAAGTATTCCTCCCACACGCTTACCATCTCTTAGAAGAGAACTTGTAGAGTTTTTGTTAAAGGACTCCTGTACTCCGAAATCACAGACAGTTTCAGACTTTGTGTCCAGACGACCCTGCCTGAATCTTTATCTTCTCTTAAAGTTAGACACTGAAGCTACATTAGACGTCCTCAGATGTGCTTTCATGGAAGATGGAATTTCAAATGCCAGCTCATCTTCACCAGATTCAGCCAATAAACCTATAGAGGAAGCAAAAAAGGAAAATGATATTACTGAAACTCAAAATGCTTTGGTTCAGAACACAGTTGATGCTCTCATTCAAATAATTGATGTGAATATTGTTCCCACAGATACAACCTCTGGTAGTGGTGATGATGGATTGATAAAAGAGTGTCCTTCCAAGGACATAGGTTATGTGTTTGAGTTCATTGCGTATTATGTTGCTCTCCAAAGGGCTAAGATTTCAAAGGGTGTGCTTTGTCAAATATTGGAATATTTGACATCAGATAGTCAGTTTTCAACTAATGTTTCTGTTCAAGGGTCAACTCCAAAAAATAGAGAGAAGCAAGTGCTTGCACTTTTGGAAGTACTTCCTGAGCCAGACTGGGATGCATCATTTGTGCTAGATCTATGTGAGAGAGCAAAATATCATAAGGTAGGTACATTGTCCATTTTTGGTGATACTGTCTTCAGAAACATAGTGGTACCAAATATTGACTATTTATCTAACTGAGTAATCTTACCAGCTCTTTTGTTTGGTTTTAGGTTTGCGGATTGATCCATAGTATCAGACATGAATATGTGGCTGCATTGGATAGTTATATGAAAGATGTAGATGAGCCTGTTCATGCTTTCTCCTTTATTAACAGAGCATTCTCACAGTTGACTGACAATAACCATGCAGCTTTTCGGTCAGCAATCATATTGCGAATTCCTGAGTTGGTTGAACTAAGCAGGTAATTCTCATTATCATTACTCAAGTTGGATTCTTTTGGAAGGTTATACAGCATTTATGATTTCTATATTTCAATATATTTAACCAATAATCTTAATTTACATTTACTCTATTTGATTGCTTGTAGGGAGGGCGCGTTCCATATGGTTATCAGTCATTTTAGGGATGAAAGTTCTCGTATCATAACTGAACTTCACTCTCATCCAAGAAGTCTTTTCCTTTATTTAAAGACACTCATTGAGCTTCATTTATTTGGCACCCTAGACCTGTCTAATTTGAGAAAGGATGATACTATGAATCCCCTTAATAGAAAGCAGGTCAAGGATCACCCACAAGGAGTCAAAGATTACTTAGAGAATATATCTAATTTCCCCAAGTACATATGTGAAAATCCTATTCAAGTGCCAGATGATCTTATTGAGCTTTACCTTGAGGTGAATTTTTGTACCAATGCCTTTGCAAGGCCAAAGAATAATTTGATTTTTTTAATTTGTTGTTTTTGCCATCTATAACTAACTGTTGAGGCATAGTGTTGCTATGTGTTCTTTGTTCTTTTTTGGGATGTCTCATGCACCAAATTGTGTGGTTAGTGATTACTTCTTTCTATCTCTTTAAAACTTAATGTCTCTTGAGGAATGGGGTTGGAGATACAGACATCATTTCTCATCTTTTTATTTATTTATTTAGCCATCTTTATCATTTCAAGTTTGTCTAAATTGTTTTTTATTGAGGGAATTTGTTGCTGTAATTGTAGCAGGAACTTAGTTTTTATTTTTTGTCATGTTTTAATATTGCAGTTATTATGCAAGTACGAAGGTGGTTCAGTTCTCAAGTTTCTGGAAATGTTTGATAGCTATCGAGTTGAACATTGTTTACGCCTGTGCCAAGAATATGGCATTATAGATGCATCGGCGTTCTTATTAGAAAGGGTTGGTGATGTTGGTAGTGCTCTTTCACTTACACTTTCTGATCTAAATGATAAGTTTGTTGATCTTGATGCCTCTGTGGAAGCTGTAGTTTTAAACCATCGCAGAGATGGTTCTTCACATATGGAAATATTCAACAGTGTTTTAAAAACAAAGGAGGTTTGTTTATCTGTTCCTGAAACTATAACATTTTAATGAACCTCCAAAGATGCAACTATGCTTTGATTGGTGTGCTTGTATGTTTGTATCTATTAGGTGACCTAATACTTTTAATGGTTACTAATCCAATAGGTAAATGACATCCACAATTTATTGCGTGCCTGTATTGGTCTGTGTCAGCGGAACACCCCTCGTCTAAATCCTGAGGAGTCAGAGGCACATTGGTTTAAATTACTTGACTCGTGAGTTTAATATCAATTTACATTTTCATCCTTTCATGTGTTTTTATTTTTAATTATTAATTTATTTGTGGCTTAATTACATGAGTTTAACCACCCCCCCCCCCCCCCCCCCCCAAATAATCATGATATTACAAATGTACTTGTATGGTATGTAGTTCATAATATCCATGATGAAATGTATAAGGGAAAAACAGGTTAAAGTTTATTCTTTTTGTCTTATGAAAAATAAAATCTAGGAACTAAAAGTAAAATGTTCAGTTTAATGGATGAAGTCATGGTTCCAAAGTATTCCTAATTACTATGGTCTAGAGCACACCCTTCATTTAGCAGTTTATCTTAAAGCATTGTTTAATACTGATTCTGTAGAGGAGAGCAGTGCTTGATATATATCCAATTGGAAGTGTCTTGTAACATCTTAAACTTTATGTGGCTATTGCATGGCTTGTTTAACATACAGAATTGAAATGGTAGAATCAACATTGAGGTGTTTCACGCCCAGATAACTGATAAATATTTACATAATTAACAGGCATGATTTTCAATTTCTCTGGATATTCACTAATCACATTAAGTGACATGTAAATTTGTAATCTGAATTACAGAGGGTAGGGTAACAGTGAACTTTATTATTTTCATGTAAATGTGGTTTAGCAAAGAAATGAATTTCCTTTTTTTAAGGGACCTTCGTTCTTGCATTTTAGACTATAGCCCTGATTCTACACCTAAACAAAGATTGGTCCAGATACCTCCTGGTTGTACCTGGAAAAAAAAACAAGAATATAGCAGTGTTTTTGTTTTTTATTTTCATTTTTGAGAAAGTACAGCTGTGTTTTTTCATGTAAAACAAAGAATACTATGACTCTGTAATAATCAAATGAACTAAATAAATGTCTGAAGAACAAGCTTTCCTAAATTTTTGTTCCTGACATTTGGGAGCTATCCATGGTACTACCCTTTTTCCTTTGATTGTCATTCAGGTTTTGTGACCCACTGATGGATTCAAATGTTGAAGAGAGAGCACATGAAAGTAAAAATTATTTTGGAGTGCTAGCTGGATCAGCAGATTCACAACAGGACAAAGACACCCATGAAAACAGTTGGAAAATTTTAAAGTCTCAGAATGGTCATATCTTGAAAAAATTGCTATCCCAGTTCATTAAAGAGATTGTTGAGGGAATGATTGGTTTTGTTCACCTTCCAACTATCATGTCTAAACTCCTGTCTGATAATGGTAGTCAAGAATTTGGTGATTTTAAACATACCATATTGGGAATGCTGGGAACATACGGCTTTGAAAGAAGAATTCTGGTAAGGTTAACTTGTTCATTTTTGTTCGTTTATATTTTTAATTTGATTCTCTGATCAAGCTTCACAAAGTGTATTAATTGACATACTTTAAAAAACTGCTATAGAAAATGTGCCAAGATGTATTCAAGCTAAGCTCTTACTCTATATTCTTGTTGTATTTGTTAGCAATTCTTTGGGAGTCAAGATATTGTTTAAACTTGGACTCGTACACGAGTTTTTATCATGCACGGGTCAGAAGAATGCCACTAATTGACAAATAATTGCTTTGTGCATTATATTTATCTCATTCACCATGCTAATTCCTTACTTTTACTTTGCTGCATTGTTGTTTCTCTAGATATTTGTTAACTTGTGGCATTTCTAAGAACACATGAACTTTCTTAACTAGACTTGTAAATATAACTTCCTTAGGTATGGAATATAAAATATAAAATATTATTGGAGAAATTACTGTCTCTTCTTTCAAGACAGTAACAGATATTTTGAAAAAAAAAATCATCCTAAAGGGATTTTATGTTTTGTCTTGATTCTCTTCTATTGCTACTTCTGCACTTAGGATGCTGCCAAATCGTTAATAGAGGATGATTCTTTTTATACTATGAGTTTACTCAAAAAAGGGGCCTCCCATGGATACGCTCTCAGGAGTCTCGTGTGCTGTGTTTGTAATTGCCCCCTTACAAAGAACTCTGTTAGCTCTGGAATTCGGATTTTCAACTGTGGCCATGCAATTCATCTCCAATGTGAAGTTTCGGAAATTGAGGAATCGAGTAAAACATCTTCATCTGGATGCCCTGTATGCATGCCTAACCAGAAATCCCAGCAGTCTAGAAACAAATCAATCATTGCAGCAAATGGCTTGGTCAATAAATTCTCATCAAGGCACCAATACCCCCATGGAAGTTCCATTCATCCTCATGACAGTGATTTGTCAGATAATATGTATGGACAACAACAGATATCACGGGTAAATATAAACAAACCTCTATATCATCTCTTCAATTTAATGGTCTTGTTCATGCTTTAAAGTCATTTATATTGAATCTTGCTTCTGCAGTTCCAGATCTTGAGCAGCTTGCAGAAGAATCAGAGATTTATGCAAATAGAAAACTTGCCTCCATTGAAGCTTGCCCCACCTGCTGTGTACCATGAAAAGGTAAGTAAAGTGGCAAACTTTCTGACCGGAGAAACTAGCAATAGTTCCAGTGCTATTGAGAAACAAAATAGAAACAAGCATAATCGGGAGCTGAGATTTAAGGGTTCATCAATTCGATTTCCTTTAAAATCAACTATATTTGGTGAGTAATCTTATTTAAGAAAATTATGCTTCTCTATAGTAATGCTTAATTCTGACACAAGGCAAACTTGTTTGCAGGCAAGGAGAAGACCAATAAACGGTGACTAACTGGTTTTTTTTAAAAGAACAAGCGACTGTGTAGGCGAGAGAGATCAGGCACTAACAAATGTACAGACTAACAATAGATATCTTCCCCCGTTAGTTTTTATGTTGGGGGTGAATGTAACATAGGTTGATGATTATTCGGCCTGGGATTTACTTGAAAAAAAATGTCCTAAAATGCTCGAGTTGTTTGTAACATTTTGATGAAAAGTTGTGCGTAATATTATCTTGTAAGAATATATATATTTCACAAAAATTGTAGGATATAATGGAGCAAAATTATGGGAAACTTATAGTTCGAACTTGTGTCTAACTAAAGTATTGTTTATTTAAATAATTGAAAATGAGACACTTCATGCTTCTATCTTTATTTTAAAAAAGGGAAATAATTAAAGAAAGTATTGATAACAGTTTTTTTAGAAAAAAATTAGAACAGTTACATCTTGAAGGTTTATGAAGAAAATAATTAATATATTAAAGGGTATATAGAAATAAGAAATATGTACACTAAAACGAGTAATTGTATTTATTAATAATTATAGACAACAATAATAAACATTTTTATTATTACAAATAAAATTAATTTTAGCAATCCTTGTAAATACTAGAAAAAGAAAGCTAATGTGGATAAGTTGAGGATCAGAACTAAAGAAGAAGGGACAGGCATTTAGGAGGATGAAAAGGACTTGAATTAGATCCATATATGCAGTGCCAAGTCGGCAGGTAATGAGGTTCACATGATCATTCCATTCCAAGGCCATGAACTTCTTCTAAGTATTCACTTCAATTTTCAATAGTATTCTCTCTCATAGTCAAGCATCAAGCATCAAGCATCAAAATCCTTAATTCAACAATGTTATCATTCACGAGTGCAGATCTACTGCAGTCAAATGAAACAATAAGTAATTTATTGGTCAGTTTAGTATTAAAATTATGTATCTAATCTCATCAGATTTTTGTTTTTGTTTTTAGACACCTACATTTATTTTATTTCATTATTTTATTGTATTATATTTTTTTTTTTAACAACGCGTCATGAGAATAGAAAGGAATAGTGAAAGAAGTATGTTATAATAACTTAAGACATTTAACGTATTCATCCCGTTTTATATATCAACGTTTTTAAAAAAATGCAGAAAACAAATAATACTCTAGAACGAGTATAATTTTTGTTGTTCTTTTTTATCCTTGGAAGCGTTTAACACTTGTGATTATGTTATTATATATAAATGACTTTCTAAAATAATATGACCAGAGAAATAAAATAATATTTTTAGAAAAGTATTTAGTTTAGTATTTATAATATCAAAATTACTCACACTCGGTCATTATTTAGCGATGGACTTTTCAAGTAATATAACACAGTGCATATCGAAAGAGAATCAAGATGCTTATAAGCTAGACTCGCATGGGCTTAGACACGAAACCTATTCCTTCTTTTTGCTATTTAGAATGTAAAAAAGCTCAAAAGGTAAATAGAAATAGAGAACAAATAATAAAATAAATGTAGGTGTGTATATACAAAAAAAAAAAACTAGTGTGGTTGGGTGCATAATTTTAATACTAATAAACTGACTTATAAGTTACTTACTGCTCTAAATACTGTTCCATTTCACTGGTGTGTGTTTTAGATTTTCTAATTATATTACAGTTTTATTTGGAGTGGAGTGATTGTGAATTTTTAATTTTAAAATGAAAATATGTTGGACAAAAATTAGACTAAGTTAATTTTCTACATTTATTTAAAATAGTTTTTACCCCATTTGAGAATCAGTAAAAATTGACTTATTGATTATTATTTTTATTTTTATCCTTTACCCCATTGTTCGCCCTCTGTCAAATGTTGAGGCATATTCCTTTTGTGTCATGCGAAGCAACATATCAAATGTGGATCTAAGTACTCTTATTTTTTATGGTTATGCATTTGGGAGTTTTGAATCATTTTTTTTTTGTTCTGGTATTGGTTTTTCATTAGGGGTTTTGGGTTTAGTTTTTTTCAATTTGGGTTTCTAGTAGAGAGTTCTTTCTTTTTTTACAGCAAACTTCTTTGATTATGACTCTTCTCTAACGAAGTGAACGCGACTGTGGTGTCAACTTCATTCTCAGTAGTGTGATTGTGCCAAGGAGACATTGTTCGGTGGGAGTGGGGTTTTACCGTTCTGGAGAATGATCAAGTTGAAGTCTTCAGTATCCCTACACTGTTTGGCGAAGAGTTCTTCTTTTCGAATCTCTGACCCTTATTCAACATTCTTTTTCTTAAAACTGTAAACAAAACAAAAAAATATTGAAACCCACAGCTCAAAACTAAAACTGATTTTCGTTTTCCAGAATTTCAAAACCTTTAACTATAAAATATAAATTACATCGAACAGGGCCTACATTAATGACATCAAAACAGTCATTGTGGTTTCTGTCATAATTGATTCTAGATAGAGGAGATGATGTAATTCTTGTTACATAACCAAGAAGATGAGTCATTTGTTGGAACTGCAAATGGTAATTGGTGAGGGATCATGAGAAAAAAATAAAATAAAAGGATGATTGATTTAGTAGTTAAGTTCTTAGTACTGCAAGTCTGCAATATCATATAAATAGATGGATTAACTATAATTTTATCCAAGTTTAACTGGGAGTGTACAAAAGATAGAAATAACAAATTCTAAATTATTTATTAAGTTATCTATAACTATGATTAGTTAGTAAGCCTGATAAATACTTCACACTAATACATAATTACTCAAAAAATGTTATCATTTAAGTATAAAATAATATAAAATATTTAAAAAAAAAAATTATAATAATTTATATAAAAAATAATTTAAAATTAATTTCTAATATAAAAACTTTTATCACCTAGAAGATGACTATTAAACTCATTAGAAAAAGGTCTTAAATATGTGAATGTAGGAAAAGTTGGTTGGATTTTGTGGTAGCTTTCCCCTCCTCATTATTGTTGTTTATTTTTAGTCATAGAAAACATTACTTCATTTCATAGGCAAAAAGCAAAAGCCCCTCAACCCAACACACCTAAGACGGTTATCTCCAAGCCTCACTCCCTCGTTTCTTCCGCCCCCTTCACTCACCTTCTATCTGCCAATTCTCTTCTATTAATAACACCCACCTCTTTGGTTCCTCTTCCCTTCAATTCATCACATAATAACGACACTACAAAACATTGTTTTTAGCTCTTTTTTGTTGCAGCGAAACCAAAATGTCTTTCACTGCAACTAAGTTTGCACCTTCTCCTCTCCCTCTCAATTCCACCACCCCCAGATCCAATGACAAGCCTCTCTCTTTCTCCTTCGATCACTCCAAGCCCAACCCTTCTTCCTCTTTCCTTGGATCCACTCGCAAGCTTCTTCGCTTCAATGCTCTCGCTAAACCTCATGCTCACACACGTGCTTCTTCTTCCCCTGTTGCTGCTGTTCTTCTCGAACGAACCTCCAATCTGGTGACCCTTTGTCCTTCTCTCTTCGTTTTTGCTTAAAAAATCTCTGCCTTTTTTTGGATGGGTATTGATTCTCTCAAATTGTTTTGGTTCAAAAAGTTTAATTTTTCACTCAATTCAACTTATTGGAGGTGGACCCAATTGGGTTTTTGAGCTGCATGAATCAAATGGCGATGCTTTTTTTTATTAATTTACTATGTTTATTCTCTTTCAGATGTGTAGTTACTTAACAGTTCATTTGGGTTAAAAATTAAACTTTTCACTCAATTAAGCTCATTGGAATTGGACCCAATTGGGTTTATGAGCTGCATGATTCAAATCTCAATGCTTTTTATTAATTTATTATTTAGGTTGCTGTTTATTCTTTTTCAGATATGTAGTTACTTAACAGTTCAATTGGGTTAAAAAATTAAAATTGTTCACTCAATTAAGCTCATTGGAGTTGGACCCAATTGGGTTTATGAGCTGCATGATTCAAATGCCAATGTTTTTTTCTTATTGATTTATTATTTGGATTGCTGTTTGTTCTCTTTCAGATGTGTATTTACTTCACACTATGGTGATATATATTTTATAGGACAAAACTTAGATGTTCTGTATAAGCGTTTTTGGTACTGTTTTTCAATCAAAATTGGAGTTTCTCTTCTGGTAATCTTTGTTCACCTTTAATGAAAACTTTTATTACGTGAATTAGCGATGTGAAACTGCAATTCTGATTGGAAAACAACACCAAAAGCACTTATGGAACTGCATTTAAGTTTCAGCAGTGCTATTTAGCACGAAGAAACAACACACGAGCACTAATATGGATGGGCTATTGTTTTTTAAAAGTAAATATTGATTAAAACTTTAAAAAAATATGAAATATGTTTTTGCGGCAACTACACGTTCGTGCATGTTTCACGAAAACTTTTTCGCACAAAACAGCAATTTCCTTTATGTTTTGTCCTATTTTATATGGGTTTAGTTTTGTGTGTTGTTTGCCCAATTGGCTTCAGAAGTTTAGATTATGGAAAATAGTTGGTGTTGTGCTACAGTACTGATTTGGAATTTTTTGTTTGGGAGTAAGTGTTTTGAGATTATTGATTTTGTCTGGTGAGTACAGCTTGTTACAAAAGAGGAAGGGTTGGAGCTCTATGAAGATATGATATTAGGGAGGTTCTTTGAGGACAAGTGTGCTGAGATGTATTATAGGGGCAAAATGTTTGGTTTTGTTCACTTGTACAATGGCCAAGAGGCTGTGTCAACTGGGTTCATCAAGCTTCTGAAGAAGGAAGATTCTGTGGTGAGCACCTACAGAGATCATGTTCATGCATTGAGTAAGGGGGTCCCGTCTCGGGAAGTGATGAGTGAACTGTTTGGGAAGGCAACAGGGTGCTGCCGAGGTCAAGGTGGTTCAATGCATATGTTCTCGAAAGAGCACAACTTGCTCGGTGGGTTTGCCTTTATTGGTGAAGGAATTCCGGTGGCCACCGGGGCTGCATTTTCGAGCAAGTACAGAAGAGAGGTTTTGAAGCAGGCAGATTGTGATCATGTGACGTTGGCATTTTTTGGAGATGGGACTTGTAATAATGGGCAGTTCTATGAATGCCTGAACATGGCAGCTCTGTGGAAATTGCCAATTGTGTTTGTGGTGGAGAATAATTTGTGGGCTATTGGGATGTCGCATCTCAGAGCAACCTCAGATCCTCAGATATGGAAGAAAGGGCCAGCATTTGGAATGCCAGGGGTTCATGTAGATGGGATGGATGTTTTGCAGGTCAGAGAGGTGGCAAAGGAGGCAGTTGGAAGGGCTAGAAGAGGTGAGGGACCAACTCTAGTGGAATGCGAGACCTATAGATTTAGAGGGCATTCATTGGCTGATCCCGATGAGCTTCGTGACCCTGGTGAGAATTCTATTTAGATAATATCTTCTCTCCCTATGTTCTTAATTTTGAAGTACATGTGCTGATGTTCCTTTGCATTTCTGGTGGTATTCATCTTCAGTTTCACTATGCATAATCCATTTACTATGGCGTTTAGTTTGCTTAATTTAGTCTTGGATTAGCAATATTAAATGATGGAGTTGAACTTGCGGTTGCATTCTAAACCTTTTAACAGTGTAAAAGTATTATGCTTAATTGGTGAAGAGTTCAATGGCCTAAACAAACAATTTCTTGAACTTTAGTTATTATCTTCAAATTTGGAATAGTTTTTCAAAAATTGTTAAGGCTTGACTACAATATATTTTGATTCCTTAGCTACATATCTTCATTAAAAAGAAAGTTTTAAAAGCCAATGGTAAGTGGAGTTGAAACGAAGGTTACTGCTGTTATTAACCTGGCTGAGAGTATACATAAAATTATAAACATGGTCTTATTAAATTTTATAGTGCAGCCAAGGCATCCGAAAGGTCCCCTTAAAAATCGGTTCATAAGGAAGTGGTCTACCCAGCTATATAAGCACTTATCATGTTCATGAATTACCCGATGTGGGACTATTCTTAACACGCCCCCTCGAGTCAGGGCTCGTCACCACAAAGCGAGGGCTGACGGCACCCACCGGACAGAAGCAGAATATGGCTCTGATACCATATTAAATTTTATAGTGCAGCCAAGGCATCCGAAAGGTCCCCTTAAAAACCGGTTCATAAGGGGGTGATCTACCCAGCTATATAAGCACTTATCATGTTCATGAATTACCCGATGTGGGACTATTCTTAACAGGTCTTGATTTAAAGGAGAAGATTTATGTTTATGCTGAACCAATTCGTATAAGCATTTATATGTTCTACCCCAAGCTATGTAAATGAAGATTTGATTGGTTTGCCATTTACCCAAAAAATGGATAACCAACTACTAATCATAAATCTCTTTCTGCTTTGGCAGCTGAGAAGGAACACTATGCCGGTAGGGACCCCATCACTGCATTGAAGAAATACCTTTTTGAGAACAATTTAGCCAATGAGCAAGAATTGAAGACCATAGAGAAGAAAATCGATGAGATCCTCGAGGACGCTGTTGAGTTTGCAGACAAAAGCCCTCTTCCACCCCGCAGTCAGCTTCTGGAGAATGTCTTTGCTGATCCAAAAGGCTTTGGAATCGGACCAGATGGAAGCTATAGATGTGAGGATCCAAAGTTCACTCAAGGCACAGCTCATGTCTAATCTTTTCTTGCTTGCAAGTTGGAACTTTCATTTTTGTATGACTCTTCTTTTTCATATGCCTTATTTAGTGATCAAATGTTACACAATGTCTAATATAAACAGGATTTGCTCTTTAGGTTGGTAATTTGGTTTTACGTGTCTTATATTTATCATTGTTTGTGAAACTAGTGGCAAGAATCACAATCTCCAGAATTAGATTGTAGCCTCTACCAACGGTGAATAATATAATATTGCTATTATTATCTTAAAAATTAAAGTTATATTTTAAAATTTAGCTTACTTTAATTTTTTAAAATACATGTAATGTTTAAAAATATTTAATTGTAAATAAATTACATTTCATAAACTTTCATATCAAATTAAACTAGTATTTATTTTTTTTTTCCATTCAACCATACATATAACAGAGTACTTACAATTTCCTGTATAAAAAAAAAAAGTACTTATAATTTATCACCAAAAATATTTTTTTTAATTAAAATAATTTTCCAAATTATTTTTTAATTTGTATTTTCCATATTTTACTAATACTGATATAGTAGTAATAATAAAATAAATAGGGAGATAGTGAACTTCTTACGTTATGAGTGGAGAAAAAAGAAAAAGGAAGGAAAATGCCACCTAACAGTAACACTCTCTTTCACACTCACGCCTTCGTTGTTACACCCTCTTCTTCTTACTCTTCCGTGCACACCCTGAAACTGCAAAAACCTCAAGTGAAACGATTCGTTTTGCTGTTCGCATACCCAAGGCGTTCGCGCACGTTTCTAGAACCTTCTACTTCTTCTTCTTCTTTCTCTCCTGTGAGGAAAACTAAGGAAGTGGCTGAAGAATATGTTTACCCTCCCGAAAACGATGACGTTTTGGAGGACGAAGAAGAACGAGAGAAGAGGCTTGGAAAAGCGTGTGAAGTGTACGTGTGCAACCTGCCCCGAAGCTGTGACGCAGCATACTTACTTGATATGTTCAGGCCTTATGGAACCATTCTATCTATCGAGGTCACCTTCTTTTCTAATTTCAATTTCTTTTGTGTTTATATATTTGTTTTTTTAATATACGTTAGCTCGCCCAGTTTAGCAAAAAAAAAAAAGTCTTATGTTTTTGTTTTTAATTTTAGTTTATGTATTATCTGAAATAATTCTAAAAATGTTACTTTTATTTCTGTTTTTTAACTATAAATTTTCGTTTTTTAAATTTCTTTTTACAACATTTTCAAAACATCAACTAAGGTGGTGTTTTTCATTCAATTATGAATACAAATATTTTTTTTCTTCTTTTCATTGTTGATAATGCAAGCTTCACACTTTCGCAGCTTCTTCCATTTGGTTATTTATTTATTCTTTTGCTTTCTCTTATTTATTCAATTCCATCTGCACAGAGGCGTAGACTCAAGTGTCCTAGACTCCTAGCCCTTTGGTTTTTAATCGTGTCGAATAAGGTGGTGTTTGATTCAGTGGCATAAGACTTTGTTGTTGTATTAAGCACCTAATTAGTAGTGTCTGACAAGTGTAAATGTGTCCAACATTGGGAAGAAGTGTCAGTGCTCATATCATAGGTTGCAAGATTTTCATTATCAAATTTTGCTAGTCCAATTTGAAAATTGTGATAAAGCAAAGTTTCTAATCATTATAATCTGAATTCTGAATCATCATCTGGTCTTGTCTTTATCGTGATGTACTTGCTTTACTTCAGGTTTGCCGGAATGCTGAGAATAATGAAAGTAAGGGGTGTAGCTATGTGACACTGGGATCCATACACTCAGCAAGAAATGCAGTTGCTGCATTGGATGGATCAGTTTGTAGGGGGAAACTGTCTCTCCCTTGCTTGTATTAGATTTATCATGCCCTAGTTGTTTGATTCTATTTTTTTTCTGTTTTTGGCTGAAGGATGTTGGTGGGTGCGAATTGCGGGTTAGATTTTCAATTGAGATGAATTCTAGAAGGAGGAGTTTTAACAAAATGAACTCTTCAACCAAGAGAATTTCATATTATGAATCTCCTCATAAGCTGTATGTTGGCAATCTTGCAAAGACTGTTAGACCCGAACAGTTGAGAGATCTCTTTTGCAGATTTGGAAATATAGTTAGTGCAAGAGTGTTGCGTGATTTTAAACAAGGGAACAGCCGAGTCTATGCCTTTCTCTCCTTTCAATCAGAGGCAGAAATTTGTTACTGTTATTTTTTAATTAGTTTGGTCTTTCTTGCAGGAATTTTATGGTCGTACACTAATCGTTAAAGAGGGTGTAGAGAGGAGTGAGGACTGAGCCATAACTGCAGCTTTAGTGTCTGCATAATAATGGCAGCAATTTTGGTTTTTCACATGAATGAAGACTTGTAGTGTGTATAGCTGAGGCTTTTTGAACTAGAAAATTTTAGCTCAAAGAAGGGGTGAGCCTGACACTGCGGCAGTTCAGTAAAATAATGGATTCATTCTATTTTACTTCTCTTGTATTTCAAGTTGCAATGAGTGATATCAAAGAATTGTAGTGGAGACAATTTGAATTTTGAATTTAACCGTGGGATGAATACTACTACCATTACTATAACTGTTGCAGAGAATTGTGAAAATGAGAAAGTGAACAACCTTATGCCGAGTAAAGCTATTTTACACTATAACAGATGCCTTATATAGGTCATAATGGCATGTGTGATTGTGTTTAGAAATGCGTTTGCAAGACAGTTTATCACGTCCAATGGCTAAAAAACACAGAAGCTAGAATTACTGCCTGTTTGGATTGGTGTCTGTAGCATCCAACGCACATAAAATGCTTCTGTGTTTTTATGGAAAAAATGAATGTAGATTTACATTAAAATGTGGATTCTCAATTTGTATCAAAACACACTATTAGTAGTGTCAGTAAAGACATGAAAAATCACATCAAATATATTTCTAGAAGTAGTCCGAACATGCTGTGAATAGCCCTGTAACAGTAGTTTGAGTTGGCTATAACAGCAGCTTTGTTGTTTTGTAAACCATGGAAGACGTTTTTCCTTTATACTTTCTAAGTTTACAGAGCTGATGACGGCAACACATGATACTGATAAGCAGAGTAAACTTGGTTCTATAAGGAAGACATTATCACAATTCACAAGCATAGGGATATTATTGAAACAGAAATAGTCTTCGGGTGGCAAAAACATGAATCAGAATACCCTAGTGAGATATTGACCTTATTAGTTATTAGAGTCCATTTGTTTCAACGTTATTTTTTCATGAAAAAGATCATTTTTATTTTTATTTTTTTAAAATACTTTTATAAGTTTAGTGTTTTTCTATGTTTTTTAGTAACTTTTGAAAAAAAAATATTGAAACTATTTTTTTAAAAAATAAAGAGTATTTTTATAATTTTAACCAAACACAAAATAACTTCTGAAAGATATGCAATATCTATTTTTTTACATAATTTGAAAATCGATTTTTTAAAAAATAAATAAAGGGTCCTTAATGATTTATTTGAGAGAAAAATACTTATTAAAGGTATTATCACAATCTTGGTGCTAATTATATATATAAAACCATCAAACTGAGCTTATTTGTGTATTTTTGTTTTTAACTTTCCTTTTAAGACTACACTCTATTGCCAAGAAAATAAGAGAAGTTTAACAATGTTTTTGTAAGAAAAATATCAACAATTTAATCAGTTATTGTCAATAAATTGCTTATAGATATAGTGAAAAAATTATCATAGAAAAATTGAAAAATTATAAAATGAAATCAGTTGCTTACATAACCATGTAATTGAATTGTACAAATTGTTTTAGTAGTAAATTGTTTTATGTTTTTTAAGATGAGCTGGATTGAGTACAGGTTATATTATGTACCGATAATTAGTATAATTATATTTGTTCTGTTCACAAGTGCTATAATGCATGTATTTCAATAGATGATTGACGATGTAGCCCTTTTTATCATCCAACTTAAATAAGCCAATACTGTATAGTAACACGATATCGAAGTTAGAGACAATAACTCAATTTTGGCAGAACATCTCAATTCTCAAATTCAATTATGCATACAAGTTTTTGACATAATTTTGACTAATACTAATAAAAAAGAAGAACAGAAAAACTAGTCAATGGACTTAAACTTGCTTTTCTTTCGTATAATTGATTAGTAGTTTTATTTGGTAGAAATTTTAAAGAAAATAAAAAACTGGCAGGTCATGTTATTTATGTACACTCAGAAATATTGCATGAACAACAATTAATGCATGCTACATTTATTTTTTGATTCATTTTTTTAAGAGATCTTGGATTCATTAATGCATGATATATTGCACACTACTATTATCATATCATTCCACGGTATATCATTTTACTATAAAATTACTTTTAAATTAATTTTTTATCATAATTCTTTATTTTTTTGAAATTAAATATTCTAATTTTTTTATGAAATAGTAATAGTTTTAATTGTAACTAACTTAAAGTATTAGATTTTTAAAAAAGAATGATGAAAATAAAAAATAATTTTAAAGAAATTAAAATCATTCCTCATTCATATTCATATCTATAAAATGTACCAAAAAACAATGTGCAAAGGAAGAAAGGAAGGGGGAAAAAATGAATTAAAATTGGGTGCTCCACTTGTGAGCCTGTACACACCACCAGACGAAAATATGGTAAAGTAAAACCCAGATGTTACTGTGAAAGCCATGAAATTGGGCTTCTTTCATTGTTTGAAATTTACCATATTTTATATTTAAAAAAAATAGGGATTAATTTGTAAAATAGACCAAAACGAGAATGTTTATTTACTCAACTAAAATCTTTAAAAAAAAAATGACAATAAACTAGAAGAAAGAAAAAAAAAATCCTGTGCCCTAAAACAACACCATTTAACAAGACTGTTAATTCCAAAGAATCCTTTAGAGGGTGAATAAGAGCATGGCTACGACGGAAGAAACTCGGAAGAAGGAAGGGAGCAACTTGCTAGGCTCCCCGAATTTCACAGAATTAGGAAACGGGCGTTTCAAGTGCTTAGAAACAGGGCACGAGGTCCTCTCGAAGGACATAGCGTTCTACTCTCACAGCAAAAAATGCCGTTTGGGTCTCATCGATTTCGCCTTGTCCAATAACAAACCCCCTCTCAACATGTTCAAACAAGACCCTCTCTGCCGGTAATAATAACTATAACTATTCTCCTTTCCAATTCTGTTACACTCTGCCTTTGGAACTTCAAATGTGTCTCTCATAGTAATCTTGTGGTTCGACAGGGGCTTTTAGGTTTAACAGAATAACCAATCAAATCTTTCCAATAACGAACGCACTTTTACGTTTAGCTAATTTTCGCATTTGGTTTTCATAGATTTAGCTCAGGGGTTTGTGTGTTGCTGAACAAACCTTGTGCGCCAAACATGGAAGAAAAAAATGTTTGTTTAGAAGTGGATTTCGTCATTTTCACACTAACGGTGATTTCTGACGAATTGGATTTTTTTATAATTGTTTTCAGTGGTGCTGTTCCTTACGAAAGTAAGTGGCACGAATTGCACTGAGCATGGGTACAAAAGCTTCTTTTAAAAAAAAAAAAAAATTGCAGAGAATGTAAAACAAAATTTGACAAGTCCTAAACTTGACATTACAGGAAATTGCCAACAGGCAGCAGATATGGTCACAATTGCAGTATTTCAAGTATTTCTAATTTCCCCCATTCTCTGTATCTGTCAAGTATGTAATAACAGTTATTTTTGTTCCTATTCTTCAGTTCAAAGTTGATATGTAAGCTGACTGGAGACAATGTCAATAAGTCAGAGGAACATATCTGGAAGCATATGAGTGGGAAAAGGTTTCTCAATAAATTAGGTCAGTGATATCTTGTATTTGCTAAATTCTTTTGGATTTGGAGTGATAGCAGAGCTTCATGGATGAAGTGGGGCTCAGTTTTTGTGCTAGTATTTGCAGATTATATAATACGTGATTGCGTATGGATTTTGTAGAGCTTTATTTACTGATGCATTTTGGCTTCTATAAACAGAGCAAGAGGAAGAAGAAAAGTTGTTGTGTCATGGATTGGAAGGTGGAGAGAGCTTACATGAGTCAAAAAGTGCAGATGGTGGAAAAAAGGATAGAATGATGAAGAAGAAAAAGAATAAAAAGAATAAGGTCAAGGAAATTGATGAGGAGAAATCGCAGGTGTCAAAAAGTGCAGATGGTGCAAAAAAAGATAGAATGAAGAAGGAAAATAATAAGGACAAGGGAATTGAAGAGGTTATATCTGAAGTTAGGAAGTCTTCCAATGAGAATAGTGACACAGAAGAAGACTTCTGGATGCCTCCTGCTGGTGATCGTTGGGACAATGATGATGGTGGCGATCGATGGGGTTCAGAGTCAGAGTCAGAGCAGGGAACTGAAGAGGGAGATGTAATTGGTATGTATACTCCTCATGCTTGCTCAACTCAAATGAGATTTAATTTAATATCAAATTAACTTAGACAGTCAATAACTTAGGGTCTGTTTATTTTAAAGATGCGCAGAATTGATTTTGATAGAATTAATTTTGAACTGTTGAACATAATTGGAATGTGTGGCCAAATTAATCCCAACTACAGATTTTACATTGAAATTTGTGCCTTGAAAGGAAGGATTGATTCTGAGTGTTTCTCAAACAGGCACTTTACTGATTTGTAACTCGACACTGATGATGAATGCATAAATGATGACAATTATATGCTCTTATTATTAGTTATTCTTCATTGCTACTAGGAGTGAGAGTATTGGTGTCTCATATGGTTTCTTGCTTATGTGTATGAGAAAAATTAATTCAGTAGATGATGTTTTCCTCATAGATGGTGATGCTGCTGAGGATTGCAAGGAGTCGGAAGAGTTGTCATCAAGGTATTTTCTTCAGTATGAAATAATGAAATGAAAGTCTCTGAATGATTTTAGGACAAATTAGTTGTAATGTTCGATTTTCCGTATTGTCATATATGTTGAATTTTCTTTTTCCCCATATTCTGTAGGACGAAAAGAATGTCGATAGAAATTGGACCAAGCAGCTTTGCTACAAGAAAAAAGAAAAGTAAGAAGAACTACCAAACTTAGTAAGAGAATTGCAAGACAACTTTTGCAGGCATTGCGTGATTTAAATTATGTCAGCCCAGGTCATTAGCATTATGATACAAAGGGGATATGGGTACAAAATACATTGTCCAAATGAATTTTTTTCTTGTATTGAGAAGCTGCTTTTTCAGTAAATTTGTATGACAAGCAGCATGAAACTATTAAATTGTAAGTCTTCAAGTATGCAGTCAAAGCCAAGTCTGTTTTTGGTATTATTTATACAAGGTCAGTACTTCTTTATGATCATGACTTAACCCTATTCTTTACATATTTTGGGGTCCAAGGCTCATTCAGTTTTAAGTGCATTATGATTTTAGATCTACTGTCCGTATTTCCTCACTTCATAAGAGCTTTTTCCTATTTTGGGTGGATGGTTTTGTTATTTTGTTTCCAATTATGCAGTTTTTTTTCATGATTTTACCGTTCACTACTCCAAAAAAATACCTTTGATACCAATTAAGTTCCTCTATGATAGTGGTTATAACCATAACCATTGTTTGAATGCCTAAGATAGCAGTTTTTGCACCAAGGTGCGATTAGATTGGTCCGTTTGTTACAACTTCTTATGTAAAACACTTTTAATTTTCCAGATGTTAACTTTTCAAAATAATTAGAATTTGACAAGAATTTAAGGTATGATTAAATTCAGTTGTTTGAATGTTTTGTATTTGAAACAAGTTCTCGTAAAATCAATTGCTCTATGTTTTTAAAAGTATTTTTTCTTAGACTAAATTGTAATTTTTATCGCTGGTTTCTCAAATATGTCTTAATTTGGTTAAGTCTCACGTGTGTACTCCTTATGTGGGTTGCACGGTGCGAGCCGATGTTTTTGAAAGGGTTGCACTGTGCGAGAGGGTTTTTTTTTTTCATTAATTTTTTATTTTTTAAATAGATGGCCATGATTTTTTTTCTTTTACTTTTTTTTCTTCTTTTCCCGTTTTATCCCTTTCTTCTTTCTTCTGTCTGTCTTACTGTCTCCATCAAGCCTTCACCTTCCTCTAATTCCACCGTTGTGTGCCACTGCTTCTGGTGGCGTTTTTTTTTTTTCCCGATCATTGGTGTAAATGAAAATAAAAGCAAGCTCATTCCATCATTTCAAACTTTCGAGTTAACTCTTATTTATTACAAGTTTATAAGTTCACTTACCCTTTACGGATGTGCAAATTCTTTTTTAATAAACTTTATAAATTCTTAAATGGAAGTCATTTTGGATTGTTTCTTATCTATTTAGTGTTTATCATACCTTTATCTAGTGTGTTGTTTTCGAATAAAAGAATTCTCACGTTTAATAACAACAAATGACCTAATACTGCTGTAACATCTACAAATATTGTAAAATTTATTATTTATTATTTTATTTAATTATATTATCCAAATGTTTAACTAGTATGTTATTTATAAATATTCTATTATTATTTTGATAATGAATTCTTAGTAATCTACTGGTTGACTATCGAGTATATGAAACTCGTGCTCGTTACCTTGCATTCCACAAAACTAGAGGGTGTTGCTAGGTGCACCCAGCATTATTGTTGGTACACCTAGCACTTAAGAGGAAAAGATTGAAATATCCTTGATCCGTAAGCCTTTTAAGTTGATCCGTAAGCCTTTTACGGATCAAGTTAATCCGTATGTTTAACATCAACATACGGATCAACTTGATCCGTATCAACCTTACGGATCAACTTGATCTGTACGATTTACAGACCACCCTCATACACACCCAGCACAAATACGAAAAAAGCACAGAGATAATTTTGACATTTTTAAAAAATGTTGGGTGCACCAGCAATAATGCTGGGTGCATCTAGCAACACCCAAAACTAGATCTACCAAAAGATCAAAACTAGATCTGGCACACAATTAGATCTGCAAAAAAATGAAATCCAAATCCACATCTCTGCATCCGATTGGTATTTGAGATGCTCTAGAGTCGTCAAAGAGGTTCTCTTCAATGACGCTAGGAACAAGTGGTTTCTCTTCGGTGACGATGACAACGTTCCTTTAGGCGGCGGCGGGGATGGTGGTGTCGGAGGACGAAATTAGAAGAATATCCTGCGAGAGAGCGGGCAAGAAAGCCTTAGCAATGTCGGAGCACTGTTCGCTGATCACGGAGATCACTAATTCACCGACGAAGGTGGCGAGCTTCTTGGCAAAATCCGGCGACGTTTGCGCGGTCTTGGAGACGTAGCCAGTGAAATTGAGGAAGATAGAGAAGACAAAATCGATGTCGAACGGGTGTGGTCACAAGGATTGAATGAAGGAATGGGGAACAAAGAACTTTTATTTCAGAATAATTATCAAGCATGAAATTAGTAAAATATTTTATTTTAATAAAAGACATTTTTTTATCTAATAGTATTTAATTAAGTGGTTCAATGTATTATAAATAAATCATAAAGATTTGGGTCCAATATAAATAACTCATTACAATAACTCTATATAAAAAATACATTAAAATATCTTTCACGTGTTTGGTGATACATAATCATCAGTCCATTTAACGTATAAAACCCTAGATAGAAAACTAGCAATTGAAAAGATAAAAAAAAGATGACATAGTCATCACACACTTACAAGAAGAAGCCCGATCATGAAAAACAAGTGACGCAATCTCTCCTTTCTTACTTCTATTTCATACGTTCATATGTTCATTATCTCTTTTTTCTTCCCTCACTTCTTTGTTTCATATTGTCTATTCTATCACGGTGTTTTTATAATTGAAGAACTTTATGTTTGGAAGGAAAATAACTACCCAATGAATAGAGAATACAAATTTCTCATATCATTGTCCAATATTTCTTAAATGAAATAATTAAATTGGGACCTAAACCACACATAGGATCAATAACGATTAGTTGCCTCATCCATATTTAAAAAACTTTGTTTCTACATGTTTGAGAGGATAAGAGGTAGAATTTTGGAAATTATTCACTTTTTTAAGAGGAACTCAAACAATTGAAAACTAATTTAAAATGTTGGAATGTGAATGTGTTTGGCTTCTTGGATTTCAATATTGAATCTTTGGAGAAAGATCTAATAAGGCACTCCTTAACTAGGTGTTTTTATTCATTTTTGTCTAGAAAAATATAAGAACCGTTGCTAATTTATCAATACATCCCATAAAATAGTATTGGAGGTTAACAACATAAAACTCTAATAGTTTTACAACTATAAATTATTTGCTTCAATTTTTTAATAAAAAGGTGAAAAGACATTTATTTTCTATACATGATTGTTTAACTTACCCCAAGTAAATTAAATATTCCATAAGAGAAGATTGGTGCAGTTGATAAGAGACATTGTAGCAATCATCTTGGAGTACAAAATTAATTGCACCAATAATCTTTTATACGTGAAGTTTTTTAACCCAATTTTTACTTAAAATAAGATGAACAACCGCTTTTTACATGTAAAAGTCGTGCAACTAGTTTACATGTTCAAGTTTTTTTGCATAGAATTTAAGTGTGTCTCATCGAATAGATCAATATGCCTTTATTGAGTCAAACTCAAACATACAACTTATCAACGCCATTTATACATCCAAAGATAATTTATTATCCAAAATAAAAACTTCATACATTTGATTCTTTGAGTAATTTATTCATAATATTCTATGTCCCTCTTGCTAACTTCTCAACAAGCTACTTTGTACTATCATCTTTGTTCATACATCAACTATGTATGTCACGTATTTATAATAAAATAATGGGTTAACTAACTTTTTAATCCCTAAATTTTTTTAAAATTTAGTTTTTAGACCCTAAACTTGTGAGCCTGTACGCGAGATAAAAATATGGTAAAATAAAACCCAGATGTTACTGTGCAGAGAGAAAACGTCGAGTCAACACGTGTCCGTCTGGTGGAGCCCATGCTTGTGTAATAAGATAAGGGATGGCTGAAATGGTGCCACGTCAGCCTGGTAGTTGCGATCCACCTTTTGATGAGAGATTGAGGTTTTGGTGGGAAGATATTTCTAACTATTTTCACGGCTGTGGTTGTGGGCGAAAGCTGCTTGCCAGAAACTGAGCAAAGAAGCAAGTAAAGGGCGGTTTGGAAATTGTTACTATTATTTTCTCTCTTACATGTGTTGAGGATGATGATGAAGTCAATTTCATTCACTCTGTTTTCTTCTTCTTCTTCCTTGTGGCCGATTAGGGTTATTATTCTTTCTGGCTGTGGAACGAACCATGCTGTTGTTCGAGAATGGATGAGTTGAACTGCGCGATGACGACGACGACGACGGAGAATAGCAATGCGGAGCTGGTTCAATGGGAGAGGTTGAGGTTTTGGTGGGAAGATATTTCTAACTATTTTCACGGCTGTGGTTGTGGGCGAAAGCTGCTTGCCAGAAACTGAGCAAAGAAGCAAGTAAAGGGCGGTTTGGAAATTGTTACTATTATTTTCTCTCTTACATGTGTTGAGGATGATGATGAAGTCAATTTCATTCACTCTGTTTTCTTCTTCTTCTTCCTTGTGGCCGATTAGGGTTATTATTCTTTCTGGCTGTGGAACGAACCATGCTGTTGTTCGAGAATGGATGAGTTGAACTGCGCGATGACGACGACGACGACGGAGAATAGCAATGCGGAGCTGGTTCAATGGGAGAGGTTGAGGTTTTGGTGGGAAGATATTTCTAACTATTTTCACGGCTGTGGTTGTGGGCGAAAGCTGCTTGCCAGAAACTGAGCAAAGAAGCAAGTAAAGGGCGGTTTGGAAATTGTTACTATTATTTTCTCTCTTACATGTGTTGAGGATGATGATGAAGTCAATTTCATTCACTCTGTTTTCTTCTTCTTCTTCCTTGTGGCCGATTAGGGTTATTATTCTTTCTGGCTGTGGAACGAACCATGCTGTTGTTCGAGAATGGATGAGTTGAACTGCGCGATGACGACGACGACGACGGAGAATAGCAATGCGGAGCTGGTTCAATGGGAGAGGTTGAGGTTTTGGTGGGAAGATATTTCTAACTATTTTCACGGCTGTGGTTGTGGGCGAAAGCTGCTTGCCAGAAACTGAGCAAAGAAGCAAGTAAAGGGCGGTTTGGAAATTGTTACTATTATTTTCTCTCTTACATGTGTTGAGGATGATGATGAAGTCAATTTCATTCACTATGTTTTCTTCTTCTTCTTCCTTGTGGCCGATTAGGGTTATTATTCTTTCTGGCTGTGGAACGAACCATGCTGTTGTTCGAGAATGGATGAGTTGAACTGCGCGATGACGACGACGACGACGGAGAATAGCAATGCGGAGCTGGTTCAATGGGAGAGGTTGAGGTTTTGGTGGGAAGATATTTCTAACTATTTTCACGGCTGTGGTTGTGGGCGAAAGCTGCTTGCCAGAAACTGAGCAAAGAAGCAAGTAAAGGGCGGTTTGGAAATTGTTACTATTATTTTCTCTCTTACATGTGTTGAGGATGATGATGAAGTCAATTTCATTCACTCTGTTTTCTTCTTCTTCTTCCTTGTGGCCGATTAGGGTTATTATTCTTTCTGGCTGTGGAACGAACCATGCTGTTGTTCGAGAATGGATGAGTTGAACTGCGCGATGACGACGACGACGACGGAGAATAGCAATGCGGAGCTGGTTCAATGGGAGAGGTTGAGGTTTTGGTGGGAAGATATTTCTAACTATTTTCACGGCTGTGGTTGTGGGCGAAAGCTGCTTGCCAGAAACTGAGCAAAGAAGCAAGTAAAGGGCGGTTTGGAAATTGTTACTATTATTTTCTCTCTTACATGTGTTGAGGATGATGATGAAGTCAATTTCATTCACTCTGTTTTCTTCTTCTTCTTCCTTGTGGCCGATTAGGGTTATTATTCTTTCTGGCTGTGGAACGAACCATGCTGTTGTTCGAGAATGGATGAGTTGAACTGCGCGATGACGACGACGACGACGGAGAATAGCAATGCGGAGCTGGTTCAATGGGAGAGGTTGAGGTTTTGGTGGGAAGATATTTCTAACTATTTTCACGGCTGTGGTTGTGGGCGAAAGCTGCTTGCCAGAAACTGAGCAAAGAAGCAAGTAAAGGGCGGTTTGGAAATTGTTACTATTATTTTCTCTCTTACATGTGTTGAGGATGATGATGAAGTCAATTTCATTCACTCTGTTTTCTTCTTCTTCTTCCTTGTGGCCGATTAGGGTTATTATTCTTTCTGGCTGTGGAACGAACCATGCTGTTGTTCGAGAATGGATGAGTTGAACTGCGCGATGACGACGACGACGGAGAATAGCAATGCGGAGCTGGTTCAATGGGAGAGGTTGAGGTTTTGGTGGGAAGATATTTCTAACTATTTTCACGGCTGTGGTTGTGGGCGAAAGCTGCTTGCCAGAAACTGAGCAAAGAAGCAAGTAAAGGGCGGTTTGGAAATTGTTACTATTATTTTCTCTCTTACATGTGTTGAGGATGATGATGAAGTCAATTTCATTCACTCTGTTTTCTTCTTCTTCTTCCTTGTGGCCGATTAGGGTTATTATTCTTTCTGGCTGTGGAACGAACCATGCTGTTGTTCGAGAATGGATGAGTTGAACTGCGCGATGACGACGACGACGACGGAGAATAGCAATGCGGAGCTGGTTCAATGGGAGAGGTTTCTGCCGCGGATGGTGCTCAGAGTGCTGCTTGTAGAAGCTGATCATTCCACGCGCCAAATCATCGCCGCGCTTCTTCGCAAATGCAGTTACACGGGTTTTTTTCTTCTTCTTCTTCTTCTTCTTCTTTTTAATCCTCGAGATTTTTTTATATGATTTCGCTGTTTATGTCGTTTATCCTATGGCATTGTATTGCTTAATTAGTTGTCGTTTACTTGCGAAAATTTAACTTGTGTTCTGCCGTTTTGATTATGGTCTCTGGAATTACTTTACGTGTATGATTGCGGTAGCAATTAGCATCATCCAAAGGATGCTTCTGTTTAGTTTTCAACGTGTTGGATTTTGTCATCTATCACCAAAAAGATCCTCTCCAGTTTTGAATAAACTGGACGAAATTTCAGCCATCCTTTATTTTGAATATTTGATAAATTTAAATTATAAATGTATGAATGGTTGGGATCGATTAAACTGGAGAGGATCTGAGCGAAGGTTACCACTGAAAAAAAAATTAGTGAGGAAATTATTTATGTTATTTATTTAAAAATAATGTCAGTAAATTTTTGTGTGATTCTGTTATTGCTGTGGGAAAAAAAAAAAACTAAACTTCTTACCACCAAATTTGATCACTAATGCATTACTTTCTTTTGTAGTGTACGTAGTTAAATGTGTTGCTGATTTTGTTCCCTCCTTTTCTCAAAAATTAGCATGCTTTTGCAGTTTTGATGACTTATAATGAACCAAAAAAAGTTATCATGAATGCAGTATTCTATTTTGTCTTCATATTGAGGATCTCTGTTTTCTTTCATCTATATGTTTATTCGTCGCTATTTTCACATTGTTTTGTTTTAAACAAAAAGGCAATGAACCTGAATACCCGAACTGTAGTTTTAGTTTTTTTAATAACATAAAATTAAATTTGGTAACTTGTTCCAAAAATCCTAATTGTTTTAATTTTTCCTCTTTCCTTTTAAATGATGGATTTATTAGCATCGTATTTTGGAGAGATACCAAGAGATGAGAAGAAAAGTTTTAGTGATATAATATATGTAGTAATTTGTTATCATAGATTGGAATACCATACAAAGATTTTTAATTTTTTTGGATCTGATAATGCAAAACATTATGGATGATCCAATTTCGGATTGACATTATTGTTTTCATGGTTTATTACTTAATGGTATTCTCTTTACTCAATGTAGTTATTGCAGTTCCGGATGGATTAAAGGCATGGGAAACATTGAAGAAGAAGGCATCTGAGCTAGATCTCATATTAACAGAAGTGGAGCTACCAGCAATATCTGGATTTGCTCTTCTTTCTTTAATCATGGAGCATGACATTTGTAAAAGCATTCCTGTCATAAGTATGTTGACTTGTTATTATGTATTTGTTATCTTAGTCTCAGTGTAAGATCGAAATGGTTAATGAGCTCATTTTATTCTCATGGGTGTGCAGTGATGTCTTCTCATGATTCGGTTAACATGGCGTTGAAATGCATGTTAAACGGGGCAGTTGATTTTCTTATAAAACCCATTCGCAAGAATGAGCTTAGGAACTTGTGGCAACATGTATGGAGAAGGCACACTGTATGTCATATTCCCCAGTCTTTTATAAAGAGATAATTTTGTATTTTTTCCTTCTTTTAGCTTGGCTTGCTATTTTAGCATATATTTACTTATTCCTTTTTTTCTTTCCTCTCTGCTGTATATTATTTATTCAGATTATCACTCCTACTCAAAATACAACATTTTCACCGAAAAAACTTAAAACTGCCTCAGAAGACAATTCTGCAAGCAATAAATCTAATGGTTCTGTGGCTTCCTCAAAGAAAAACAATGAATGCAGCGAGAGATTAAGTGAGGCTCAAGTAAGTTTTACTGCCTCAATTTTGCCAAATTTGTCAATTTTCTTAGCCTTCAGTGTGTTGAGTGTGAAGTGATTGACTTTTAATTTAGTCAATTTTATTTCTGAAATTCTATCGACAGTTTTCACTCACTTCTTGGCTTGAGTAGCATATAAAGACATGCAACCTGAAATCTATTGCACAATGCATTTTCAAAGCCACTTAGCTTTTGGAAAAATATTCTTTCTAGATTAGTTTTGTTTCATGAAATTTCACATAGAAACCACAAGTTTGCAAACTCTTGTGCAGAGCACTTGTACATCACCAATTATGGAAGCTGCGAGTACATACATGGAAAATATGCAGGATGTGTCCCAGGATGTACATTGCCAAGTTATGCAAACTCATGTGCAGAGCACTTGTGCATCCCCAATTTTTGAAGCCGAGAGTACATTTGTGGAAAATATGCAGGATGTGCCCCAGCTGGAAAGTTCTAAACTGAACAAAATTGATATGGTGGACCATGAAAAGTTTGCCAAATTTGAAAGGAAATCAGCTAAGCATAATGATGAAACAGAGGGTAGGCGAATTTTGTTTTACACTTTGATTAGAATTTGTTTTTATCTTGTTTCAATGTGCTGACTGTTTTGTCGTCTATTAAAAACATTTAATGCAGATAAATCAATTACAATTGTATCAGAGGCTGCAAGGTGTGACAAAAGTTTTGAATTGACAGATTTAATGCTAGAACAAGACTGTGGTGTTGCTGAACCTGAAACTGAAAACGAGGATGAAATCTTAAAATCTGAGTTAGGCAGAGACAATTCTCATGTTTCTATATTGCATGGATGCAATGCTGAGCAGGTGAAACCTTCTAAAGGAGCTATTGACTTGATTGCCACATTTGGAAATCTTCCAAAGCACCCTAATGAAAACTGTAGTCTCAATGGTGGTAATACAACCAAGTTTGATTGTGAAACGCAATTGGAACTTTCCTTAAGAAGTGATTTTCCTGGCAGCTCAGGTAAACAAGCAAGTGAATCAACTGAGGAATCTCAAAGATTGAACCATTCAAATACTTCTGCCTTTTCTTGGTGAGTTCAGTGCTTTCTTGACTTCTTTAGTTCTTAAAATGATATCTACCAAAACCAGATGCCATACAATATTTCCTCTGACCATCAAAGAAACAAATTTTAGTCAGCAGAAGGAAGTTCTTCATGGAATTTTGTTATTTGAATTTTAACATGTGCTTTTCATGTCTTTCGTCAGTCTTGTTTATGTTGTTCTATATGTAGGATTAGTATTGATGAAAGCTGAATAAATGGTGATTTGTACTGAAACATATTTTTCAGAGCCTATAATCTATGGAAGGATCCAATAATCCTAATAATGGTAAATATAGTTATGCTTCTAAAATCTAAAATATTGAAGACCACAGATACATGGGTGTTTTTGTGCACAGTTATCAACAATAAGAAGAATTCTTCAAAGAGACTTTGTTAATAACCATTTGGGACTGTTTCCTTTAAGTTTATGGATCAAATCATCTCTATGTAAAACTATACACTGGTTTGGCCCTTTTTTTATTTAAACATTAAATTTCTGCACTCTTATGGTTCCCCCTCTCCCTACCACCCAAAAATAAAGGCCATGTTTAAGCTTTCATCCTTGGATGATGAGAAATCACTATCCAGTATTTCATTCTAAAGTATTTTTTTTTCCTATTGACCCATTCAAAAACTCAACATCATTGTGATTACACAGATTTTCTGACGATGGGTAATAATTTCTATATGCAGGTACAGTAATAGTAAATTGTTGCAGCCTCTTTTTTCACCACCATCGATTACATCTCCTAAAGTAAACTGGCTCAATTGGGATTCTCATGAATGCCTTAAATTATCTGGAAATTGTCAGTATGACGACTCAAATCAGAACCTGGAGAATATGATCAGTACAGTCATTGGTCAGTATGGACTCTTACCTGTTTCAGGAGTTATCTCCAAGCTTAAGTCTGAGGGACATGGTCATGTTTTTACTTCTGTTTTCTATGCACAATCTGGCATTCACCCCATGTTGAGTCCAAAACCAGTCTGCCAGAATGAGAGTTCTCCCTTTCCCACAAGTACCTCCTCCCAGTCCAATCCTGAAAGTCACTGCTCAGATCAACCTCATGACTGTTCCAATGATGCTACTTGTCTTGATCAAAATGTAAAGGATAATACTGATTCAGATCACGCAAGGCATGAGTCTCCTGCTGCTGATCAGAGTGCTGGTAATAATTTATGCCATGATGCTGCAAATCATGTTAATAGTAGTGCATATGGAAGCATGGACAGTGGAAATGATGGACATGCTACTTCAGCTATAGTATCCAAGAACACCTCAGATGGTTTCAGTGATAGTGGTTGTCATAATTATGATGGATTTAGAGTGACAGATTCTCATCGCTCCAGTCAAAGAGAAGCAGCACTAGTGAAGTTTCGACTGAAGCGGAAAGAGAGATGCTTCGAGAAAAAGGTATCATAAACAGCACTTAGTAAAAGGCTACTTTAAGATTATTTATGGTGAATTTATATCTATGATTGCAGTTGGCTTGGAAACTCCTATAGCATGTTTCACTAAAGATCTTATTAACAAGTACTCTAATTTCTTGTATAGGTTCGATATCAAAGCCGGAAAAGACTGGCAGAGCAGCGGCCTCGGGTGAAGGGGCAGTTTGTACGACAACATAATCATCCATTCGCTGAGGCTGGTGGTGATTCATGAACATTGTTCTCTTTAGGTTTCCTGTAGTATTAAATTACAGTTGACTGTAACACCGATTGTGTCAACAAGGATTAGCTGTAGGGTGGTATCTGTGTGTTGTTGGAATCTGTTTATCCATTAGGCAAAAGAAGAGTAGGCCAGTAGGGAGATAGCTAAAGGGTAGTGCTAAACATTCTTAGGTGTTTTCTTCTGGGTTTACATTTGGACTGCCACTTACAACTTTAGAATTGTAATTATTTAGTGGGATTGGTTTGGGTTTTGCCTGTGTATATGTTTTCTTGGTTGAATACTAATATGGGTCTGTAATTACATAGGTTTTAGGTTTCAGTCTGTAATATGGGTCTGTAATTACATGGGTTTTGCAACTGATTGATCTTTCTTTGCATTCGGCATTTAAGCATTGTTTTAAACTCACCCCACGAATTTGCCCGATCTATTTCAATTCACAATTGTCATCAATACTAATTTGCTGTTTCCTCGATAAATAGCAATTAGTGTCAGAAAGTAAGATTGCATACCTGTAAGAAGCTAACGGCCCCTGAAGTCTCCATGTTATTTGGAAGGTGGTGTAGTATCTTAAAGAAAAGTATGCCTTTTAACACTCTTATGGTTCCGCTTGCATGTTCATGTTCTACTGTTTTCTTCTCGTCTCACTTTCAAGCTATGTCTTCGTCTCTAATGAAGAGATTGGGATGCAGTTTTAACTGAAAGGCTGAAAGTTAATGGTCATAATGATAGAAAGCACACATTCATATTGAAGAGTGGTCCTTGATGAAATCAGTGCATGAACTTTCACAGGAAAAGAATCAATAATGTGCACTTGTGGGACACACCATGTCTAGGTTGATGTGGGACTTGAAGATGCATGATCCAAACTCCGAAAAGAATTGAATTAACAAGTCTATGATTGAAATGAAGACACGTTAGCAGTAATCAATACATCTCCTTTGCATTGCAAGCAGAAACTTGATCGTTTTAATTTTATCCAAACGTCCATGAAAGGTCTCAAATCGAGCCACATCACCTTCGGTTATTTCTGGTTGTTCATCTTTAGCATCTTCTCTCTTGGGGCTCATTCTGTGCTGTCACTATCTTCACTTTGGACATTATTTGCTTATTTTTGTGAATAAAATAAAGAAATAATCACCACTCGCTACAACTGTTTCACATTATAAGGTTCTTCGAAGAATAGAGAAGGAAAGAAAAAAGCATTTCTAATTTCCCAATCAAGGACCTACATGAACAAGCAGTGAACTTTTGGCTTGGCTCCACGAGTTTTATCAGGTTTGATTTGATTGTTGGAGGGAGAAAGGCTTACCCGTGAAGATGTTAAATGGGGTTTGTCTTAACAGATATTTAAGACACATTGCTTGAGATTAAGCTATACTACAACTTCACGCCTAGATTATCCGGGAAAACCTAGTAAAACAAATATGACTTTGATTGTACTTCTCATAATGAAATGAATTGTAATTTTTGGGGTAAATAACATGATTATCTTTGAGTATTTCTTTTTATAGGAGTATTGTCAAATAATTTTGATGTACTTTAACCATTTTATTTCCTTGTAAAAACAGATAGATTTAAAATATTTATTGATGGCCAACAACTAATTGAATACTTGAAAATTGATAGACATTTATTTAAGTGAAAATAAAATTAATTCTATCATCAAATTTTTAAGAATTTTTTTAGCTATTTAGAAAAACAGTGAAAATAAATTTTATAATTTTATTTTAAATAAATTATTATTATAACTTTTTAAACCGTACTTTTTAAATTTTTAAAAGCACATTTTTTTTGCCCTAATAAAGCATGTGATACCCTTAGAAGCAGTTAACGCTCCAATTACCAAGTGGATGTACTGTTCATAATAAATTGAAATAAATTACTTTCGTGGTATGTCTTATTCCTTTCGATTAAAAAAATATCTTTTAAATAGTAAAATTTTGGAACTTTTTCTAAGGACTTATATATTAATTGAGAGACAACCAAACGGACATACAAAGGATCGAGACAAATAATTTGTCTCATTTCTTGCTGTTCCGATTAAAGAGTGACACGTCGATCTTTAAAAAGATTCTCTTTCATATAACAACATTTTGCTTCTTCTTTTTTTAATGTTAAGGACTTAAGGTGTTATGTTTTAATTGAAAATGCACAAAATGAAACATAAAAAGGGGACTGGTGAATGGGTTTTTGGACACTCAAACACTTTATTGATACTTTTTTTTTATTTCTTTCTTTCTTCTTGTTATTTTATATCATTAAAATTAATTATTATTGTTTTTACCAAAATCTGAAACCGTGACACATCAGAATGAATAGACACATCACGATGGATGTGATTGAGTGTGGTCTCAAATTTTTAAGAGTTATTTTTTATAGGAGAGAGGACCTGTAAAATGAATTATCCACACCCAAGTGAGAATATGAGTGAGAAAAGTAAATCAAATATATGTTAAAGTAGAGTTTACATGAGCGAAAGAGAGAGAGGGGCACAAACTTAATGCTCGTGCGCTAAGTGTGTGTTTAATCGTATATGAGGGATTCGATGGAATCCTGTATTTATATTAATTGAGCATGATTATTGATCTTTGTTTATAAGGGTTGTTGTAGCGTAGATGATTTAAGTATCAAATAAAATGTCACATAAAGTTTATGAGTCCTGCACAATATAATTATGTATATCTTTCACATCTTCTTGTCTTTTCTTGTCTACACTCCTTGAATGTCCAAGGATTTTTTCTTAAAATTATTTATCTCATTTCTTTTCCTATTTGTTTGTCTAATATTTTCTCTAATATTAGTAAAATGTCATATCCTTAAAAATTCTCTTTCTTTAAATATGAAACAATTTTAAGGAATATTGTGTTTGAGTTTGAATTTGACAAAATTACTAAGGATGATAAAATATAATTAATGTTACTACATATTCATATTCACGATAGACCAATCATATTAAAAACTAACATTTATTGATAAAAAAGTATCAATCAACTATTAGTTAAATTAAAATAATTTTATATACATTAATTAATATGTATGCTCAATAGTCTCTAGCATTACAGAGACACTCTAGCTAACTGTATGTATAGATTTTTTTTTTTATCAATTATATAATGCTAGCTCAACTTATTCATTTTCATCTAATATGGGAATTCTTCGCACTTAACACAACTTTAACAATCTTTCTTGAAGAATGAAAAGCTTTCATCATCACACGTTTGCTCCCCTGAAATGGAAGTCTTTTTTTTTTCTTCTACAAGTATTCCATATCACTGACCTACATTTGACACTTTTTTTTTCTTGAAGAATGAAAAGCTTTCATCATCACTACTTAATTATATTATTGTTAGTTGCCAGTAACTAGCTAGACCGTACAATTTCCCTAAAAAGAAAACTGCAAAGTATACTAATTAACTTCCACATCACTGACCTACATTTGACACTTCCAATGGGGGAACAAGCGATTTTATTGTGTCTAATGCATTGAAATCATTTGCACCCTTTTCTTGTCCTTTCAAGTTTTAACACGTCATTGAAAAGCTTCTTCTTTTTAAAGGTAACATTTTACTCCTTTCATCCCAAAATAAGTATAAATTTAAAAAAAAAATCAAAATAAGTATCAAATTTAACTTTTTAATATAATATCAATTATTTTTTAATAAAACTCCTAAAGCATTTTCAATGAGTATAATTTAAGTAATCTATTTTAAGTTGTTTGTCTTGTATTAATTGATTTCTATAATGTCACTTAAGCAATTTATATATATTTTATTCCGATGATATAATTTTAAGTCGTTATTAACTTACTTCTCTTAAATGATCCTTAAATAGTAAGAAAATATTTTTTCTCATAATCAACTTGAACTTAATTTTAACTAATCCTATGACACGTGGATCAGCTCCAATATTAAAAAAAATAAAAATTAAACAACCATATTTAAAAAAAAAAGTAACTCATTAAGCAATAAACTTTAGAGATACTCTAATAAGTATTAATTTTTTTTAATATAATATTAATATTAAGATTAGTTTTATAAAATTATTATTTTCTTTCATCTATTTATTTTATTTTTTTAAAATAACCAACCTAAGGAGACATTTATTTTAGTACAAAGGGAGCATTAGTTTTCTTTGTTGAGGTGTCTTTAATTTCGGGTCACAGGAGTCAGGAGGGAACGAACTGATAAGCAGGTAAAGAAGTGAATGCAACATGCAACCGAATGCAGAAAGCTGATGCATGCAAATCCTCCTTTCGTCATCCATCCACATTTAGGTTGCTAGCTGCTGCTTATGTTTTTGTTGTTCCATTCATTATTAATTATTGGAACCTCATTACTCCACACAACGTGTACGTACTGTTTTATATACCCATCTTTATATATAAGTTTAGAAAAGAGATTCTCTCACTCTCTTGTCCATGTAGTCACATTTTACAAAGTTGCAAATGATTCGCATTGCTTATTTACGGGTTTCTTTGTTCACATCACGTTAGTAAAAGCAAATAAAGAAAAGAAGCATGGATAAAGACAAAGCAAGGTATAAAACAGGGAAAAAAGTAAAACACATAGCAACATGTACATTAGTGAGGTGATCATTGATCAATCATCAGCCATTGATCAAATAAAACTAAAAGAAAAACTCTTTGCTTATACTTTGATTCCAAGTTTCCAAGTTTATTCCATTCCATATAGATTTCCTTTAACTTTTTTCTCTTCTTCACTATATCCACAACCCCCACCATTTCTAGCTGTCACTACAGAGCCATATTCATAAACCACTGACACACACACAAGACAACTTCTTTAACTAGAGGTCAACGAGTCCTCCCATGGCAGAAATGCAGATACAACATCAAGAAGACCATAACTATAACCCTAATCACATCCCTCGCCCTAGCCCTAGCCCTAACCCTACCCAATACACACAATACCGTTTCCCTGGCAAAGTTCCCCACCACCAACACCAAGTCCACAACATGGACAAAGCCACACCTTCTCGCTTCAAACCTAATGCCCCCAAACGTCAACACTGCATTTGCATAACCGTTTTCCTCCTCTTACTCGGCATCATACTCCTCGTTCTCTGGCTGGCCTACCACCCTAACAAGCCGCGCTTCACGGTGGCCAGCGCCTCCGTCTACAGCCTCAACGCCACGTCGCCGCCACTAATGTCCATCGCCATGCAGTTCAATGTGGTCATAAAAAACCCTAACAGGCGCGTCTCCATTTCCTTTGACAGGCTCTCGGCCTACGTGTCCTACCGCAACCAGCCCGTGACGCCGCACGTCATGCTTCCGCCGCTCTTCATAGAGAAGAACAGCGCCGTGTCGCTGTCCCCGGAGATCGGAGGAGTGGCGGTGCCGGTGTCGGAGGACTTGACCAATGGAATGGCCATGGACGAGAATTATGGGGTGGTGGGCGTGAAACTTGTGTTGTCCGGAAGGTTGAGGTGGAGAGCTGGTGACATCAACTCTGCACATTATGGTTTCTATGTCAAGTGTGATGTTTTGATGGGTTTGAGAAAAGGTTTTGTGGGTCAGGTTCCTCTTCTTGGAGCTCCAGTTTGTGATGTCAATACATGAACCACTATATATCTTACAATTTGACCATCCCGATACAAAAACATTAATTAAACATCAAACTATATATATATATATATGTATATGTATATATTATGCTTTTATCTGATTAATAAACTACAATCTGTGCAGGCATGGATGTGTGATCTTAATTATTCCTACTACATTTTAATATTTTTTGTCAAAAATTAAACCAGATATTACATATAGAAAGTTGGATTTTGTATTTTGGGGACTTGGATTTTGTGTTTGAGTGATATGTAATATGTAAAAGAAAAGTAGAGATTTTGATTATTTGAAGTATTTTGAGTCGCAAGTCACAATATTGTATGTCATGTTATGGATATAGAAAAATTAAACAAGAATATTTACGAATGTACTGTGCATGGCAACATGGTTATTTGGATTTTGGATTCACGTGCAATATGATTTTGCAACTTAATTCTGTATTTGGGGCACAGGGGAATCAAAGTTTGGACAGGTGGGAGTTCATGCGGCAAAGAAAACACTAAGCTGGTTGTCTTGTCTCTATCTCACATAAAGTGCTTTGCTTTTGTAAAGCCAAAGGAACAAACTACTTATCAACTGCGATGCTCTTGTCTTTACTTGTTGAAAAGGAAAGAGATTAAAATTGAACTTGTTCAGTAAGAAAGAAGATAACATGGGTAAGTCTTTCATCAGGGTATTATATATATATATATATATATATATATATATATATTGATCACAACACTGAAAAAAATAAGTAAAAATTATAAGAAAGCCGAGTATTGGAAGTAGGGGGTGGAAAAACTGAACATGCCAGGCTTTGACTGAATATCACCTATATTATAATTATTAAACTTTAATCTAGCCTATTTACTTACTATAAAATTATTAGGTCTTGATCTGATCTGTTTATAAGACTAATATGACCTGAAAATCTATTTATAGTAAATGACTTATCTTATAGTAGACTCATAAGCATATCAATACAACTAATATCAATACAACTGATATAAAAATATTTATTTTCATAACTTTTGTCAATAAAACTTATAAAAAATGTATAATTGTAGTATTATAAATAATTAAATGACTTTATTTAACATTAATAATTAAGGAACACAATTAAATTTTTAATTATAATTAAGGGACCAATGATATAATTAAACCATTCTAATGGAGGGATACGGTTCGATGTAATAATTCCAAGCCTCAATGAAAATTTATATAATTTACTCTAAATGTAATATGGCACCAAAAGTTTCCTTCCATAACACAAATTTCATGTATATTTCCAGCATTTTTTATTAAACAATTATAAAAAAATAAATTTCATTTTAACTTAATTATATTTTCATCTCTGATAAAAATTTTGATCTTGTTTTTAGTCCCTAATATTTTTTAAAAACTTTATAGTTCCTACTGATTTTTATTTTTGTCTCAAGTAATATCTAAATCGCTTTAATTTATTATATACTTATAATTTAATAAATTAGTTTAACCACTAACTTCTAGCTACATACCAATTAATTTTTTAGCTATCTACTAACTTTTCAATTTTTAAATAACTTCTCAAAAAACTTCTATCAAATATAGTCATGGACTATAATGTTATGAATGATACTGAACTTTATCTCCTTAAAATTATATTTGATCGAGAGAAATAATATTAGAGAGAAGTTTTTTTTTTTGGAACTCACATCTTTTACATTATATTTTAATTTCAAAATTTATCTTTTATTTTTATCATCTAAGCCAAATACACCCTAAGCAAAATTTTTAATTCGAGTCATGTAGATGAAGTAAAAGCATAATTGATTGAAAGAAAAAATCTCATTAAATAAATCAGATTATTAACAATTTTCAATAAAGCTGATGAAAATTTTATACTAATATCATGGTGTGAAAAAATAACAAGAGGAAATTCATATATCTAATTATGATAAAGTCATAGTGCAGTTGGGCTTTTAATTTTTCCTTGTCTTCCTCTATAGCGTGCATGCCATCAATGGTGATGAACCTATCCTGTAGAACTAACGTTGACGCATACATTAATGTTAAAAAGTACAGGTATAAAGTATTGAATATCATATTCGAAAATACTTTTGTGAAAAAAAGAAAATCGAATATACTTCGCCAGCAAATGCTAATATGCTATTTGCTAAAGGACAAATCAAGCAACAGTCAGCGCTGGGCAAACAAAGGCGTATTAATTCAATGTGTTGTTTATTAAATATAAAAATAACAAAGAGGTCAAGAATATCTATAAAAAAAGAGAGATCAAGATACATTTTCTTATTATTAAGAAACAATGATAGATGTGGAAACTTGATAGTAATATGACATGGGGTATGTATCTATTTGATGAACTTTTAATTGAATTATTGTAGATTAATCTATTAATTATCTATAAGGAAAATAAATTCAATTCTCAGGGGGCATGTGATTTGATTCCATTATTTAAATCATATCAAATGTAGCATGTCACTTTGGTGACCTAACAACAGAACTAAGCAAATGCCACTATGTGATTTGATTCCATTACAAGTTCTGATGACACTCCAATAATAATATCTTAATAAATATTGCCTGACCCTAGTAGTAGTAGGTACCAACCACAAATATTTACCTTACCCTCACTCATGAATGATTCCACCGTGACGAAACTCCCAACAGAACCACACACTAGCACAAAATCTTAATTTTTTTTTTTTCAGATTCTTCACCACAGAAACATGTTGTCTGCAGTGGCCACAATTGGTTGGTTAACATATGTCATGTGCATGGGATTCATCATGAAATTATTCTTATTGTAATAACAATTGTTATGATCAAAAGTGGTGGTGGTGTTGATGAGATTGATGATATCATTGAGTGATTGAAGGCTTTGTGTGAGTTCAGAACAAACATTCTTCCCGCTAAACATATACACGAACCTCATTTTTTTCCATAACAAATTCAGAACAAAAATAAGCAACATCTCTTCACTTTTACGCGCAAATGAATCATCCAACCAATCACAGGGACTGAGTAACCACCATAGTGCACGAGCTCTCATGTTCGACTTGGACCAACAAATCACACATTATTGACTAAACGGCATAAAATCATCCAAGCAACGTTTTGACAGCAACAATGTCAACATAGAATGAATCAAAGAAGGAAGGGAAATAAAATTAAACCTCGAATGCCAAATGAGAGCGAGGGCTGAGATCGGAGGCACAGCCGAATTTCGCACAGGGAGTGACAGAGGACTAGGGTTGGGGTCTTTTATTTGGGATAATTTAAAATTTCGATGAATCTGATTCATTTGGTAAAATACGTCAAAAATAAATATTTTCCAACAAAAAATATATCCGAGTGAATTTTGTTGAAAATTTTAAAAATTTAATCCATTCATGTGAAATTCCAATATTTTAGACGCAATAAATTTCCGTAGTAAATATTCCGTTGGAAATATTCTTTTTTCTAGTGATATATGCATATATACCAAAATAATTTATATAATATTCATAAAATTATTTTATGAATATTTTTTTAAGTTTTAAAGATGGTTTTCTATAAGTCCTTGCATTTTTATTAAATTCATTAGCTTTTTTAAAAAAATTAAAATTTTAAATAGTCTCTTGTAGAATAAAAATAGTCTGAATAGCTTTTTTTGAAGGTATCATGTCATTAAATTTAACATTATACTACGTAAGACCTAACTTTAATATATAGCGCTTGTATACTAGATATAGATCATTTAATTTTTTAGAGATGCACATAATTTATTTTTAAGGGCTAAAATTATTATGTCGTCAAAACAATTCTTATGTCTCCCGTGCATTAGAAGTCAATGTCATATGCCTAATCATCCAACAACACCTCAGCAAGACAACACCCTCTGGGATCCGTTAAATGTGAAAATGAAAGTGATTGAGCATGCAATCCATCTTTGTTGGAGGAATGAACCATCACACCACACTAGAAATAAGAATCCCATCCATTTTCAAAAAAAAATTTCGTTGGGGAGCAACAACAACTTTACTTTTTAAAGATTTTTCATTTTTACAAATTATTATATCGTCTAAACAATTCCTATCGTTACTATGATCTTTTTGGGGATATCAAGATTCAAGACCATCTTCATAAATTATGCATTCTTGTAGGTCAGGGCCCCATAACGTTGGAATTAACTTCGATATTGCCCTTTCAGCCATTTCAAACGAAAAATGGAGATATTTAAAATAGAGTTTAAACTTTAAAAAAAATTAAGTAGGAAAGAGTCATCAATTTGAGCATAAAAGGGAGAAAATACTATAAATAAATAAAATTTAGTTAGATTAAAGTCATAACAAACACGTGGGTGAGACGTCACGACAAACAAAGAAAAAAGATAGTAATTTTATCTTTAACGTTCCAAACTCTGTTAAGAAGGTTTTTTTTAAAAAAAATTGAAACAAAAAGGCACATTTAATATAAAGAGTTTGTGCAAAATTACCCGTTTATTGTTTTTTTTTTATAGAAAATTCCCCGTTTATTATGGACATTTACTTCTGGAAATTTTTTATATTTGGCCGAGTCAAACTATATATTCTGAATCCGAAAATTATAAAATAAAAAAATGAGCCATAAATTTTGTTAAATAAATCTTATATTAATCTGATAAATAAACTACACTAATTTTTCAATAAATCTCATATTTAATTTTACTTAACGATAAAAGTATCAAACTCCTAAAAAACTCAGCAAAAAAAATAATCAAACTCCTAAGAAAAACGATAAATGTATCATTTGATCTTTTGTTGCACTTTAAAAAAATTTGTCATGAATAAAGTATAAAAAGTATTATTGCTTTCTAATAACTAAAAACATTTTTTTTTATATAATTTACAGAGACTGGCCTTCTTGTATATGGATATCTTCCACATCTACCATCGTGTTTGAATTAACAACAGCTATTATTATGAGTGATAAAATTATTATTTAAAAAAACAAATATTTAACACAAGATATAGCTCAATTTTGAATTTATCGGTTTAATTAGAATAATTCAGCTGATTTAAAAATTAAAGATGGATAAAATATGTGTATCAGTAGTATAACAAAAGAAATTTTTTTCATTTTTGGTTTTTTTAATTTAGAAATACTAATTTTTTATCCTGAAATAAAAGTGCATTTTTTATATAATTTATAAGTATCATTAAATAATAATTATTATGAGGACTAACCCGTCGTAAAGAGAGCGAGTGAAGGAAGGAGGTGACAGGTGAGAGAGATCCAGAACGGTCAGGCCCATTGGAGTAACAGTGCGTCCATCATTCTGTGATTGTTTCTTTCTCCTTTTTCCTTATCTCCTTTCTCTTATTCTCTCTTTTATTTTTCACAGAATCGCATTTCGATTCTCACCACGGAAGAAGCGCAGCCTCAAACAAACCAAGTGAGTCATGCTAGCGTTTTTCGCGGCAATATAACCAACACGTTTTTCTCGTTTCACCTTTTTTTTTTTTTTGAATGCTTATGATTTTGTGGCTGTGTTGCATGCGTTTTGTTGATTGCTGAATCGTTTCTTTCTTTGGTGGCTCTCAGTGCGGTGAAATTATTGTTTCTTGATATATCTTTTGGTATTAGTATTTTTTTAATCTTGTTTAGGTGAACCCTCTTTGTTGTTTGATAGGTTCCTAGAAGGTTCTGGTCTGTGTCAGAACATGATGTGAGTGAGTGCAGGAGATTCAGTCGCCCAATCAATTAAATGCTTCATGTATATATATTTTTTTTTGCATCATTTATGTTTATATGAGAAGTTCAGTGCTTCCATGTTTATATAGCTAATATTCAGCTCCTGGCGGCTGAGTTCACTGTTCTTGTGTTGATTAATGATACCCTCCACTTAGTAGTCTTGCTCTCTGCTGACTTGATTATTTTGCAAATTTTTTTTTTTTTTGTACTTCAAGGATTCTAGGAAGTCAAGTTGTTAGGTTTTTTGCTACTTCTTTTTCTTTAAATTGTTAATATTCTTTACATTGTGCTAGGAGGTCTCGGTGTTCCACTGTTTTCTCTGCTGTTCTTGGTGTAGGTTTATCTTACATGTTAATTTGGATTTTGCAGTATAGTCTTGATTAATTGATTCTGTTGCCTATTGCTTGTGGCTACTTTGTGAGTTTGTTCCATATTTTTTTGTGAATAATGCTCTGAAAAGGAACTGATGTTTGTGACTGATGCCTGCACTTGTGAACCTTGGTTAGGGCTTGTCAATTATTAAAACATCACTGAATATTTGCCTGAAGTAAAGCTCATCTCATTTGAAGTTTTTATTCTTTCTGATTTTCTTCATTTTGGAAAACAATAGTATAGTTTTGCTCTTTACTTGCAAGTTAACAAGTTGTTTGCATTTGATTATTTGTTTTGTCAATGAATTCATCAGACCTTGGCTTCAAATCTGTTTTACTTGTTAGTTCATTTAAATTTAGTCATTCGTGGTGAGATTATCATGTGTCTGTTATGGAATTATAAAGAAACTCTCTCTATATATAATGTACTAGTTGTGTAAATTCAATAGTTAATCATATTATCGTAATTATTGTCAGGCATCAACAACCCAGTGATTGGTTGATTTACTAATGCATATCAATGCATTATATTCATATTTTATAATTAACCAATTGTTACATCATAAAGTTGTTACTTTTATAAGTATGTTCTGATCAATTCCTAATGTATCTTTCTTTAGTAGGAATTTCATTATACTCGTTTTCTCACCTCAAGTTTAGGACTTTCTTTGTTGTTAAGCTTCATCATCTGAGAAAATTAGAATTTCCTATCTTCTCCACAGTTCATCTGAATGATGGTTCTCTGCTGTCTCTGTTGTTTTTTCTCGAAGCATCCCCTTCATTCAATCCTTCTTTACCTCCTCGATTTTTGGCAGATCTGAAACCTGACTGTTGCAGCATAACAGCAACCCCAGTATCTCATGTGGAACTTCCTCTATCTTCCTGACCTATAGCTCCTAGGCCTCCCACTCTCTTCCTATGCCTCCATTCTCCATTTCTAACATCTTCTCCGTAGCTTCTATATGCAATTCCATTCTTGTGTTTGGCATCCAAAACCCCCATTTAAAGTATGGGGTTTTAGCGTGGGATTTATAAGGTCTAGGCCTCTCTAACTACAACAACTAACTTTTTGTGGTGTAGTTCTCGTGAGGTTCTTATCAATTTACTTTTAACTGTGGTTTTGATGTTTAGGCCCTATTGCCTGTAGTTGAGCATGGAGACACAAGTATCTTTCGAATGCACAAAGAATATCTCTTTGTTTTTTTTGTTGTCATAGTCCAAAGGAATATTCATATATGTAGATTGCAATGTTGTCCTTCAGTTTCTTATTGTTGCTTTTCTCTGTCTTGTCAATAATGTTTTCCACTTTTCCCTTCCGAGTAGTGATTTGAAATATATATTGTTTTGAATATTTCTAAATCCTCATATGTATCCTTCCTAACGATCCTTCTAATTAAGAAGATATCATATGCTTTTATGTTTCCAAAATATTAAATATATTCATTTTTTCATTCAGTACTTTATTTATAAAGAAGTATTAGGTGGGTTTGTAGAAGGATGTGTCGGGAGGATATAGCATTACTCAATTATTGTTTAAGCACTATCGCTTGAGGTCTACTTATTTTGCTACTGCTTTCAATTATCATCTGTTGGTATAGTAGTAGTTTTGCTACGATTTTACTCTATTGGTTATCCCAAATGAGATTGTATTTAACTCATAACTAAAAAAAATTACATACTATTCTTTCATATAAAATGGTTTTATTTGACTTTGATTTTCAGATGAAATTACTCAAATTGTTGCCTATAAATTAAAGACTAAGCGCAGACACATAGATATGGGCTATTGATTTAAAGAACCATGTTAGGCAAATATTAAAGAATGTCGTTGAGAACTCAACTTGATTTATAACACCATTGCAACTAATATAGGTCTTAGATGTACAATTGGATAATGGTCTATACATCTGCTCATAGTAGTACCATCAAACCTTACTTTTTGGTCAGATTTCTTTTAATTACTTATTCTACTTCTGGAGCAATGTTCTGTGGGATCAAATTGTCCCAGATATGCTGTAAAAAGTTATTGATGGCTGATATAGTATTTTCTTGTTTGTGTTTAATGCTAGGAAGAGTTTATGGTTTTTATCCAACTCAAGAAATGTTACATTTTTTTATATATTGTAGATGGAAGCACAAAGCTCCCAGCATACCCAAGTTATTGAGATCAGTGGTGACTTTCCTGATGGTGGAAGGAAGATTTGTGCGGAAGCACCATGTGGGTTTGCAGATGCTGGATCCATCTCTAAGGACTCTGAAGAAAGATCAACTTCTATGCGAAAGCTTTTCATGGCAGTGGTCCTTTGTGTTATTTTCATGACCGTTGAAGTGGTTGGTGGCATCAAAGCTAACAGTCTTGCTATATTGACTGATGCAGCACATTTGCTTTCAGATGTTGCAGCCTTTGCCATCTCCTTATTTTCATTATGGGCTGCTGGATGGGAAGCTACACCTCGCCAGTCATATGGATTTTTCCGAATAGAGATTCTTGGTGCTTTGGTTTCTATCCAAATGATATGGTTGCTTGCTGGGATTCTGGTATATGAAGCCATTGATAGAATCATTGCCGGTCCTAAAAGTGTGGATGGTTTTTTAATGTTTTTAGTTGCTGCATTTGGTCTTGTGGTTAATATCATCATGGCTTTGTTATTGGGTCATGATCATGGCCACGGACATGATGGTCATGGTCACGGTCACGGTCACGGTCACGGACATGGACATGATGGTCATGGCCACAGTCATGGATTTACAGTGTCTACCCATTGTGATGCAAAGCATACAAAAGATGAGCACCATCACACACATGATGATCATGCACACCATCATGATGAAAACCTTTCAAAAGATGCTCACCATCATACTGAGGAAGATCACTTGCACCATCATGCTCACAAAGATGTTACTGAACCTCTTCTTGGTGAATCAAAAGGTGGAACTAAGAAGAAGAAGCAATGGAACATAAATGTGCAGGGGGCTTATCTCCATGTTCTTGGGGACTCTATCCAAAGTATTGGGGTAATGATTGGGGGAGCAGTCATATGGTATAACCCTCGTTGGCAAATAGTTGATTTAATCTGCACTCTAATCTTTTCAATAATTGTTCTGGGGACAACCATCAACATGCTGCGAAACATTTTGGAAGTCCTGATGGAGAGCACACCTCGTGAGATAGATGCTACTAAGCTTGAAAGGGGGCTGTTGGATATGGAAGATGTAGTGGCCGTTCATGAACTGCATATATGGGCCATTACAGTGGGAAAGGTTTTGCTAGCTTGTCATGTTAAAATCAGACGTGAAGCAGATGCAGACGTGGTGCTGGACAAGGTTATAGACTATATCAAAAGGGTTTATAACATCAGCCATGTCACTATACAGATAGAGCGCTAGAATTTTTCTTCTTTTATTGACTATTTCCTGTTAGTAAAGATTTAGAGGGAAAGGATTTAGTTGGACTTAAGGAATTGTTCTGGAACTCAAATTTGTCGATGTTCTTATACTCTTCTATCTAGAAGTTTAAGAGTGCAGATATGAGCATTGAATATTTGCATGCCAAATTTTTATATATGATATTATTGTCAAATTAATACTTCACTGCTACTCAGCTTTTTTTTCCTTTCAGATTTGTAAGAATTTTATCAAGTCGTTAAAACTTCTTTTGGTACAATCTAATACAGGTTTGCCTTGGGCACCTAAATGCATCAATGGTGTTAATACAAGAGGGTCCCTTCCAATCCAGATAAGCAGCTGTATTGTGTTTTGGAGTGTATTACCGACAAGTTTTGTGCTTCACAAGCACAAGATTGTAAAGGTTCTCAGCTTTTTACTGTACTATCAATTAAATTTGTTGATGCTATAACTATTGGTGATCGAAACTCTTTTAGCACGTTACCAAAGACAAAAATGTGAAAAGAAATTATTTTTTATTGATCATAGGTTCTATTCCAACAAAAACACTATTTTGATGAATCACCAAGCTATGTAATCTGCCCTCATTCTCTACCTTCCGTGGTGTCCTTGGTGAACAACCACAAGATTCTGTAGTCAACGTTGGACAGGGTAAGAGTTAAAAATAGTTTTCGGACACTGAATGAGTAGTACTAACTAGAGACGAATTGTAAGTTTTGCACGGTTCTAGAGTTGGAGAATACTTACGAATTTGATTGTTATTGAAAGGGTGTAATTACTAAGCTAGATATTGTACTTGTAATAAGATGCCGTGAGTGATTTTGGTATTTCCCACTTTTTTTTCTTTGCCAAATGTACGAGTAATTATAAGAGTAGTCACATGTGCTAGACATTCAGTCCTTATCGGTTCAGACAAAGGAAAACATCCCCAAACTGTTCCTGCCCTAAGAGCAAAGGCATCTACAGTAAACCCTCAAATAATAATTGTGTGTGTATTTGAAGGAGTATTTTGTAAAATTGATTTTAAAGAAGTTATTATTATTTGAATTTTTTTATTCGATTCAAAACTTATCTATTGTTGTTTTAACTCAAAATTAAATTTAGACTCAGGACTGATTTGTCAATGTGAATTAAACATGTAAACATTTACTTAAAATTTCATAAAGTAGTATTTTGATATGATTTAGGATGATTCATTATGAATCCAAACTAGTATTTACTTCTCTCATACTATATTTTTGTATACTTTTAAAAGAACGCTTTATTTTTTTGTACAAAAGAAAGTTTTCTATACTCATTTCAATTGTATTTTTAATTACAATTTTCTCAAATTCAGTTTAACGTGCATTAATAACAACGGTGAAAGAAATACTAGAAGAATATAATAAAGTAGTTTTAGTTTATATATATTTGTAGGAAATTAAAATGTTAATTTATTCCCAAAAAAGATAGGGACACTGGACACACAAGTTACTCCGCTTATCGGTTGGTTATGGAAAATCAACTTGTGTTCAATGAAGATAAAGACCAAAATGTTCTATATCGATCCAATTTGCTTCATACAATTTAGAAATGATAAGATTCTAGCGTCGATAGAGTGAAATATGAAGTATAAGGATTGTACTTCTTTAAAGTCAACAACATACTAAGGCTGAAAATTAATTAAAAGTCAAGATCAGTTGACAACACATTAAATTTGTTAGGAAAATTCAAGTTTAATTCTCACTACCTCATCTCATAATTTCGTTAGAGAATCAAAGATTCTAATTATAATGATCTTCACGCATATTTTTTGTTTCCTTTTATAAAAGTAATCAACACACCCGAATTATAAAGATTTCTATACGGTCAACTAATCAGAATCTGTAGAACAAATCAACTAATTAGAATGATTTTTAAAATAATTATTATAAAAATGAATAAACACCAAACATGTTAATTTTAATCTAATAACATTAAAAAAATGAAAATGAGTAGGGTTAGTTTAGTCCTAAATAAGTGAATTTTGATTTTAGTTCCTATAAAAGTAATTTTTTTCATCACTCAAAATTTGAAATCATTATTTTTTTATTTGTTTAAATTTGGTTCCTTAAAACTTTTTTCTTTAATTTCCATCCCTCCAAAATTTAAAATTACAATTTTTTTAGTCCCTAACATTCATTTTAAGATAGATAACTAATATTTATTTTAGGATTTGTAAAAAAATTTAGAGGTCTTTTCTTTTGAAATTTTTTTAGAGGTCTTGTATGTTGACATGATATTACAAATATTAGTGGCTTTTTATTAAAACAGTTAACGAGTGTGGCACATTATAAAAAAACTTTCAAATTTTTTTAGAGATGAAAACTAAAGAAGTTTCTTTTCTTCCCTAAAAAAAGAAATTTCTCTTAAAAAAATTAAAATGAACTTTATTCATTTACATAGACTAAACACACATTGTATATATATATTATTTCAACCTCAAATACGTTACATCATTTAAAGTCATTTCATTTAAAGTATTGTCTGACTTAATATTGATGTGAATTTCATGATTTTATTTTAAAAGACGTCTTAAAAATTAAGAAAAAATAATATTTATAAATTATCTTTAGTTCTCATTGGTAATCAATGAGAGACTAAAATAACTTATTTACATACCGTCAATATTTTCTTTAGTGTATAATATATATTCACACTGAAATTATAATATATGAGCTCGTGTGGCAATGTTGAATTTGTAAAATTTGGACAAAATATGCATCCTCATAATGGGTATGACTAGGAGGTTATTACCGATAGAGAAGGAAATACAAAGAAACTGAAAATCGCCTCATAGGACAAACAGAATACTACCTTGTAGAACAGTGGACCGCGTGAGTGGCTTGGCTTGACATCATGATAGCTATCCAAGTAAGAAACGTGACATACATTTGGATTTCCATGCACATGGTTTGTCTTTATTTGACCTCTCAATCCAAATTTAGATTCTGTGAATTAAATTTTTAATTTAATTAAAATTTTTATGTTAAAGTCTTGAATATATAATTATGTTAAATATTTATAAATTTTTTACCATTAATACTTATATTTAATTCAAATAATATTATCTCTAATAAAAAATACGTATAATCTAAATTAATTTGTGACTCTAACTGAGTTGGAGATTTTGGGCAGGATCTTGATATTGCATTCACAGCCGTCACAAGAAACCAAGATAATGTGTGTATCCTTTGAGGCCTACTATTGGTGTGTGCCATTTCCCACACTTGACATATACTTGGTTAATACCAGGTTATCCAAAATCTACTGTGCTAGCTAAATCAGCTACCCTCCACACTTTTTCTATCTTATCAAGAGTGTAAAGTTTCAAGTTGGACTTGGGGAAACTTAACCACGTTGTGATTATAAGTGCAGGATTTGCATCATATATAAATGATAAGGTAGTCCTACATGTTTCCCAATACCAATTATTAGTGATTAATTGGTTGGCGTAGATAAAACAAAATCAAAAAATCTATTTTGTTATATATGTTACTGATAAATTGAAGAAAATTGGCATTAGGATACCTAATTGAATCTTATACTAAAGGAAATTTAAACTGAGTACTGGTTAATTAGCATGTGTTTATTTTTCGGTTAAAATAGAACTTGATGTTCATTTTTTAAGAAATAAGTAATTGTTATTTTTCTATTGACATGTTTAAAGATTTATGAAAACGAAAAATCAAATACATTCTTAGAAGTCTTGCCACAGTGGGATTCCATTAAAACAAGTTCAGAAAACTACATCCAGACATAATGAATGCTAAACTAAAAAGCCTGGCTGCTGGCATGGGCCCCAGTCCAAAATTTGACAACAATTATTTTGGACTAAAAAACACAGCTGCAGGGCCTGACATGTAAATGAGACAACTAGGACGGTAGGCGCGTTTGTGAATTGTGAAAAGTGATTTTCAACCAACTCTCTTATTCTACACTTGAGACGCAGCCAAATACAAAAATAAGATGATGAGAGTTTTTTCAGATTCCATGGCAAAAACTGCCCCGGCCAGGCCCCACTTTGTGTTAATTTTATTAAAATATTAATGAAAGAAATTCAAATTTATGATATTTTTCTCTTTTCTTCTTTCCTTTTAACTAAATCATTTTGAGGTACATCTTAAATAAAGTATTTTGTCAGATAATTATATTTAAAGGTTTTAAGATAAAATTTAATATTGTACCAGGATCAATATAGTATGTCTCTATGTATTATCTATTTAGCAAAAGTTTGGAAGAGTATTCTTGAAAAGTTTTATATTGTCTCGATTTATATAGTGTAACTTATATACATATTAGATAATTTTATTTAATATCAATTAATTTTAAGATAAAATTTAATAATATATATAACAAAGTTAGCCATAAATTCAAATGTAAGACACTTAGATAATAAGATCAGATAACAAAGAAAAGATAAAGCGAGAAGAAGGATATATGATAGTGGTGGATCTAAAATAAGAGAGGAGAGAGAGAGAAACAAGTGATAAGTGAGAGAAATGGTGAGGGAAGAAATCATAAAGAAGGGAAGGATGAAATGGAAGGATTATTTTGTCACATAAAATCCTTAATAACACATGTACTTTATGTTTCAGATGAGCATTTTTGTTATCAACTCGTGTCTATTAACACTAAGACCACTTTTATTGATAAATTAAACTTTTGGTGATTCATTTGATGGACTCCTTAATTTTAAGGCTAAAATAATGTTTTGCTCATTTTTTTTTAAATAAACTGATATAAATGAAAAAATAACAAAAAATGAAATAAAATTAAAAATTTTCACGTGATAACTTTATAATTGTTAGATAAATATATAAATCAGAATTACAAATATAAAATTATAATTTTTTTAAGTTACATCACACGGATAAAACCACTTATTTAATTTTCTTGACTAAAAAAAGTAATGTCTATAACCAACTCAAGTTATCCGGAGTTGAAATCAAAATTTAAATTAAAATAAAATTTAAAAATATAAAATTTCTATTAAAATTTAAAACTTTTCATCCATTTCTCTTCTTCTTTTCTCTCATCCCAACGTGCCCTAAACAATAATAGAAATAAAGAACGATAAAGAAACTGGTGTAAACATGGTTAATTATAAACAATTATAGTTTTAACTTTTAACCAGAAGGTTACTGCTATAAATCAATCTCGTTGGAGTAACAGAAATTGTAATGTGCATCAAAATCAAAACCGAAAGTAGGCTAGTGAGTAGCGACAGTGTTAATTATCATGTCGTACAATGAACAAGAAAAGAGGCTTTGCCTTCGTACTTGCTCGGTAGCTCTCCATGGGCACTATAAATTGACTACTTGAACTACTGCGGGGTAAAGAAGCCATATCCTCTGGATAAAGTTGAGCTCTGATGAAAATTGTAACAAATAATTGAAATTTCAATGCATAATGTAACCATCAATGAAAAACAGAACGAATAATGTCGTATTAATAATTATCATGATAGAGAGAAAAAATACAAAAATAATAGCATATTATTAACATATTATTTAACAAATGATTAAGAATTTAGAGTTAACTTTTACATTTTTATGGTTGTGGCTAAGCTTTTTGTTTTTACTCGAAAAAGAAACTTACGGAAAGAAAATGAATGAAAAGAAAGAGAAAAGGAGAGAAGATGAGATGATTTCAAACTGTTTGATTGGAGAGAAAGTAATGATAAATTGTTTCTTTTATTTGTTTGTGTGAAAACAGATGAGTCTGTAGTGCGTACAATGACAAATATTTCTAATAAATAGAAGTGTGTAAAAATAAGGGTAAATTAGTATTTTAAATAACACAGTTTTAACTCATCTCAGTGTAACAAAACATGGGAAGAATTACTTTTTAAATTTCTTTGCATCCAAAAACACCATAGCAGGAATGGGAAAATGGGGCGGACTAGATCGATCTATGGGATTAAATGTGAAAAATGGGGCAGACTGAGCCAAGTTGATCCTTATTTTTTTAAGTACAATCAAATCATCAAGTAAACATAATTTAAGTTTGATTTAATCTTAACTATTTATTGTGTGACTAGGTTTAATTTCACTATCCAACTCGATTCACCCAATTCATTTTGTCAATTCTAATTGTAAAATTCTCTTTGAAACCATTAAAATTCTTCTTGATGAATAACTCTTAAGATTTCTTATCCTCTTAGAACTAACTAGTAGTTATAATTGAACAAAACTATTTATAATTTAAGTTTGCACAATAATTTTTTAGTGGTCCCAATATATTATTATTGTCCTATCTTATAGATGCTTCATATTCTATCACTTTTTTTTATAATTATGTTTTTAGTATGACTAGGTTTAATCTGACTATCCAACTCGATTGACCCAATTTATTTTGTCAATTCTAATTATAAAATTCTCTTTGAAATCATTAAAATTCTTCTTAATGAATAACTCTTAAGATTTCTTATCCTCTTATAACTAACTAGTAGTTATAATTGAACATAACTATTTATAATTTAAGTTTGCGCAATAATTTTTTAGTGGTCCCAACATATTATTATTGTCCTATCTTATAGATGCTTCATATTCTATCACTTTTTTTTATAATTATGTTTTTAGTATGAGGTATTTATTAACTTTGTTAATAATTATTTTTTGTTAAAAATTTAAGTATCACTTTTAATGTGTCTTTTCTTTTATTAATTATATTTTTTCATCTATAAAATTTAAATTCAAAATCTTAAAAAAAAATCTAATTCTAATTTCAATTAGACCAAGGTAATATTAATATGCTCTGCCGCGTTTAATAACTTGGTAACAATATTAAGATACTCCTTTCGTCCTATAATAGTTGTTGTAAGAAAAATTCTAAAATAATTATCAGTTTAATTTTTAATATAATATTAATTTTTTACCACAACTATCATGATGAAAGAGAAGAAGTATTATTTATTTAAATACTAACTTGGATATAAGAATATTATACTATAAATATTACGTATGTAATGTGATTTTGTTGTTATGTGTAACTAATATTAGCCTGAATAGGAAATTGGACATGATCCATCATCATCATGCAGACCACACAATCCAGAGAAGCCCTTTCCAGTTATTTTCCATTTTTCTTTTAATTATTAAATAAAATATTTCGTGGCTTTACCGTACTTTCTCTCTCTCATCTCTCAAATGTGAGAGAGTCCCACAACTGTCTGTCCCCGCTGATGGACAAAACTGCCACCGCCAATAATGCTTGGGACCTTGTAAACCAGACAACTTAGTTTAACTCCCTCTCTCTCTTCACACACTCCTTCACACTACTGTTTCAAATGCATCAATCTCTCTAACATATCTCTTCTAAGTTGTAACCCCAGTTGAGAACTTTCCACCTTTCATTTCTCACCTCTCTCTCTCTCTCTCTCTGGATATATCATATATCATATATCATATCACCTTCCCCTATTACTACTACTACTACTACTGTTGTGTGACCTGAGACTTGTTCCAAGCACAGCATTTATTATTATTCTTCTATATAAGTATACTATATAAGAAAGAGGGTATCAAAGCCATATCAGAAAACACAAAGGAATAATAATATATTGCGGGGGGTGTTGTGTTTGTTACTCATATTGGGTCTCGTTCTGCTTCTCCATAGGGAATTACATTTATTACCACTCTTTTGTTAGCTATCACTACCATACGTAATGTTTGTCACCCTCATACACGCCCTAAGGTAGCAGCACTAGCACCGGCATTTAATTAACACGACTTCTACTTTGATCACTGCTCATCAGCTTTCATCATGGAGAGGCTCCAAGGACCCCTCAATTCCTGTGTATGTAGTGTTACTTACTATTATACTGTTATTAACTGATGCTACTTTCTACTTTCTTTTCCTTACTTTCCCATCCCACCCCTTTTTCTTTCTTCTTCCTTTTCCTTTTCCTCCAACCCCATTTCTAGAACCAAGAAAAAGTACTGCATTTACTCCTCTTGCATTAAATGCATTGTGCTCTACTACTTTCCTGATAAATACATGTATCTGCTGCCCCCTCCTGTTGACATTCCTCTTTTATTGCTCACTTTTCCTGCATAGACTTACTCCTTTTTTCTCCATTCTGACCCAACCTCAACCCCGTTAATGGAACCATATATTCCTTCCTTCTTTTCAATTAAAGTTGGGGGTGTGAAAGTGAAGTACAACCAATATACCTCACTCTCTCTTCTTCTCATTCTCTTGCCATTATTTCTCATTCCTTGCACTAAACTCTTTTTAATTTCTTTTCAGTTCTTTGGAGACCCTTTGGGAGTGAATTGTTTGGACCATGTTCTGGTGGATGAAGAAAGCCTGAGACTAGAAGAGGAAGAACATCTTCTGATATCAAGCTTAGAGGACAACATGCCATTCCTTCAGATGCTTCAGAGTGTGGAATCCCCACAGTTTTTCCCTTTGAAAGAGACAAACTTTCAAACACTTCTGAGGCTGCAGCACAAGAAGAATCCATGGGAGGGAATAGCCTATTTTCCAAGAATGGAAGCACAACAAGTGCAAGCAGCATTGGAGCTAGAGAGTTGTGTGACACATGACATGTCCGAGATGCAGTACTCACCAGTGAAGTCAGAAAGCAATGAGCTCCAACACCCACTTTCAGTTTCATGTTTTGAGAAGAAAGTGAACTATGAGTGCAACCAGGAACCACAGAAAGTTTCACAAACATGCCCCAAATCTCAGCCAACAGCAACAAAGGAAAGGAGAAAGAGAAAGAGAACAAGGCCAAGCAAGAACAAGGAAGATGTGGAGAACCAACGCATGACTCACATTGCTGTTGAACGCAACCGGCGACGCCAAATGAATGACCACCTCAGTGTTCTTAGGTCCCTCATGCCACCTTCCTATATTCAAAGGGTATGTGCATTATATGCAATCAATTTTATATATATAGTCCAATTTTCTACCCCATTTTCTCTCAGGGAAATTTTAAGTACTTTTTGATGTTGTTTATCCAATTAGGAATTAGAATTTTTACTTGTGTAATTTGCATAAACAGTACCAAAAATATCCAAGAAAGTGCATGTAACAATTTTTCTCCTTCTCAAAGTCCCTTCTCTTGCTTTATCCGTGCTAAAAATCCAATCTTTATCAGTGTCGGATGCTCAAAAATTAGGTTTTTGTTTTTTTTTATCCTTTTTATTGATATTGATGTATTGAATTTGTTGTCCATGGGGTATAGGGTGACCAAGCCTCAATAATTGGGGGAGCAATAGATTTTGTGAAGGAGTTGGAGCAGTTGCTTCAGTCCCTCGAGGCACAAAAAAGGACGAGAAAGAATGAAGAGGGTGGTGGTGGTGGTGGTTCTTCTTCTTCTTCCTCTTCCACTATGTTGTGTAAGCCTCCACCACCACCATTATTATTATTATCATCACCACATGGCTATGGAATGAGGTCATCACCTAGTGATGAAGTGAACTGTGGAGATGAAGTGAAGGCAGAAAACAAGTCAGAGGCAGCAGACATAAAAGTGACATTGATTCAAACCCATGTGAACTTGAAAATTGAGTGCCAAAGGAAGCCAGGGCAATTGTTAAAGGTCATTGTTGCTTTGGAGGACCTTAGGCTAACCATTCTGCACCTCAACATCACTTCCTCAGAGACTTCTGTCCTTTACTCCCTCAATCTCAAGGTATTACTATGTCTTTTGAGTTTTCACCTCAAATTGTTTTTTTTTTTTATAAAAAATATGGTCAACTCTACAAAGTGGAATCAAGTCAGTGTACTATTCTTTTCTGACTTGCAATCTAAGCAAAAACCTACCTTCCCTATTTCCAACATTGTCTATCATTATAATTATAATTTATTATAGAGGGAAGTTCTTTTTGGACCTTTGATAAATTACTATTCATTTAACATTAGTATATTCTTTGTGCCGTACCACAATTCACATTTTTTTTCTCTTTTTTTATTTTTGGACTTTGGCGTGGTGTGTGGTAATAATGTAGATTGAAGAAGATTGTAAGCTATGTTCAGCAAGTGACATTGCAGAAACGGTTCATCAAATATTCAGCTTCATTAATGGTGTAGCTAGAGACCACTAGCTCCAACCTTAGGGAGTGGTAGCAGAAGAATAAAGGACGAATCATTGCAAGGAAGATGGGGAAACGGGGAACACAGGGCACCCATTTCTTGTCTACATTTCAATGAGATGTATAATGTTAGGTGGTAGCTCAGAGATTATAGATGATGATGGTACTGCTGAAGGAGGATAAGGCATGTGGTGATATATTATTTGCTCTGCTCAAATGTATTCTCGTGTTATAATTAAAAATGCTACTATAGTTTTGTTGCATGATATTATGGTGAATTGCTTGTTAATTTTTTTTGTTTTCTTTGGTGCATTGAGAATTTTGGACTGATGGATTGTGGTATGGTGGTGGGGGGATAATAGAGGGTAGGGCCCATTAAAAGAAGGAGGACCCACTTTGAAAATTTTGGAGATCTCATCATTACGATTTACTAGGGAGGGGAATGATGCTTCTCATTGACTTTGCGTGATGGCCGTATACTATAAAAGATGTTTCATAATGTATATGCTCACTTTCTGATGGGTTCTTTTCGGCCTCCTCGAGTTCATGGCAGCATGATCCAATTTGTCACTATCTAACAAAATAAATAAATAATCATACAAATAAAGTAGCAACGGTGCTCAAGGAAATAACTATATTGTAACAATAGAGGGTATTGTATAATTTTATTGTATGAATGCAATATTTAAAATGGTTTCAGTTTACATTTCTTAAGAAAAAAAAAGCATTACTTTGTAAGCATATACAAAAGTGACCATGAACTTTTATATTATATGTTTATATATAGAAATACAGATGAAAGTAAAAAAATTGTATATTTGTTCTGATAGGAGTTGTGGAAGTTATTATAATGTGAATGCTATCACGATATTCCCCTTGAAAAGACAGAATGTACACTAGGAGTTGTATTGAAATAATATAATATTTATGCTGCCTATGATTAAGACATATATAGCTGATAACGACATGTCTCTAATCTGTATATAAAGGTTTATGTACAGTGATGTTCTCAAAGCTTTAATTTCTCAAATTCAAACTTACTGATGATTGTCGTATTTGTAAACCCCTTCCACCCACTCAAAAACAAAATGTTCACAAACCCTTTGTCCTAATTAGTTATTGGCTAATTGACATAATTATAACATGGCAGAATCCATGTGCTATATAACAGGATCACAATGATTTATCGTTTGAATGGATGAACACACATTCTAAGACATCGTTTGAATGGATAAATCAAACACAGCTCGTAGTTTCACAACAATGGCATTACGTCTTTGTATTATCTTCCCCACTTGGAATTCAAATTTGTGAAATTGAGAATTGAGGGGGAATGAGCTATATCCGGTGAGACACAGGATGGCACACTCCTTGAAAACACTGTCAAATTTGAAAATGGTCTGTTTTTTTTTTTTGCTAAGCAAATGGTTCGTGCATTTTTGCTCATTAGCTAGCATCATTCCAAAGCCAAGGAGTAAAAGGGAGTGACGTAGTGGAAAATTCCCTATGGTGAAAGGTGTTTGACGAGAAGCTGTATCAAGGATAGCGGGGGAAGTCAACATAATGATGAAGGGGCAGTCCCAATCCCATAGCCCCACACCCTGCCTGGGTCTGAGAGATAATCAAATTATCATTATAATATAATATATTCGTCTCTCCCAATAGTAAAGTTATATTAAATATTTGTCTCTCCTCAAAGTAAAAGTTATGTATAATAGTAGTATATTTGTCTCTCCCAAAACATTGAAATTGTATAATGCATTTGTCTTTCTGGCAATTACAGAGAGAGGAACAAAAGTAGCAGCCATCCCCATGTGCAAATGTGTCAGAAAGACAAAACCACCCTCTCCTTTTCAGGCCCAACCCCAGCCTTAGTCCTATTCATTTTTGGTCCTGGAGTTGCTGGTGCCTAGCGTGGTGTACCACTTTTCCCATTGTATTTCTGCTTAGCTTTTTTTCTTTTCCTTTGTGTCTCCAAGCTTCTCTCTGTCCCAATTAATTTAGAACCCCATCATGCCTTCCCAGGCCACTAACTTTCCCCACTCTCTCTTCATTCATCACTCATGATTACTAACTTTGCTTCAATTTTTCATAATCCAAGTACTCCTTATCTCAGATTGCATGCTAGAGCTCACAAAGTCAAGCCACGTACATACAAAGACAAATTTCTTAGCTGGTCCATTTTCAGAATCACAATTGGGGATATTTTGTTACAGTTAATTAGCAATTGATTTAAATTCACTGTAGATGAGAGCTCCCAAGTCACGGGTTTGATGAATAAAATTTAGGTACTTCCCAATCATTCTTTGTGCGTGATCTTGACATGAAGGAGAAAGTCAACATTGAAAATCAATTTAAAATAAATCTTCTTATAATATTCTTCTTTTAATAATCTTACTTTGTATAGTAAAAATTAATTTTTTTTATGTTTCTAAGACAGTAAATATATTTACTTTTTTAATCGATCATAGGAATAGGAATGTAGAATGTGAGCTTTGAGATAGATTGTAAAATGATAGTACATAGAATTCTTCAACTAAAGGATGATGTATCTAAATTTGGTGTCGTCCTTGAGGATTATAGGCATATGCTAACTTTCAATCTAAATTTTAAAATTTAATTTAATGAAAAACAATCCCCAATAAGGGTGGCTATATATCTAAGCTTAGTGCCCTATTGTATTGACACTTCTAGCTAATACTATGGAAATATACAAGTGTTTATGTAAAAAAATTACATTTATTTATTTTTATTTAATTTAGTATAAAATATTAAAAAATTTATAATGAGATTTGTAAAAGATATAATATACAGTATATTTTTTTGATCAAGTAGTTTCCCTAATTAAATTTAAATGTCATCCAACTATATTATGGTTTGTATAAGTAAAATTAGATTCAATTCTCTTAAATAAAATATTAGATTTGACTCGTTTATTTTTGTAGGAAAAAATGTAAGTACGAGAAATAAATTATTAAAATGACTAATCATTTTTTTGATAAAAAATAATTATTAATAAAATTAAAAAATATTTCACATTAATACGTAATGATAAAAAAATAAGATAATGAATTCAATTAATTGAGATTATTATTTTTATACTTTTTCCTCTTCTTGATTTTTTCACGATGATATAAACTGTTTACTTTTTTATAATTTTATTGTAAAGAATAATTTCTCAATTTTTTTCACCATGATAAAACAAATTATTTCACAAAATAAAATATCTAAGATTTGCATGGTGGCACCATGTCCTCGGGCAACAACACCAACCTTGACATTAATTAAACCAGAAGGAAGACTTGTCGGAAGTTCTTGGACTAAGCGACTGTTTTATTGGAAAATAATAGACATCCTTCGAACTTCCCGCTTAGTCTCGCTTTTTCATTCTATCATTAGAATGATTAATGTAAGCCTTATTCTAAAGATATCCAAAAAGAAGAGCACATTTTTTCATAAAGTATCAATTCTTTTATTAAACAGTTTAATCAATAAAAAAATTAAAGTATTTTCAACTCATAGATTAAACATGACATCGTTTCAACTTTGAAGGAGAAAATTTAATCAGGATTGGAAAGGTTCAAATTTTTCTCAATTAAAAAAGTTGGATTTAGGGATGAAATTAGAGATGTTGGTTCTTACCCATGTCCCCCACCTATTAATATTTTGATATAATAAATATTTTAAATTATTATTATAATCTCATAATTTTAATAGATTAATGTTTATTTTATGTATGAAATTATTGTTTTTTTTTATAATTGTATATTATTTTTACTTAATTTTATGTTTAGCTCAAAAAAATTAAAATAAACATTTCTTTACTTAATTTGTTCCACACTAAGCACTTAAAATTTCATCCTTGATGAATAATGTGTCATGATGATTATTTTTTTTTTAAGCTATCAAAAAATAAATGAAATTAAACAATTTTTACTTGAAATTTCAATTTAGAATATTATAATAAATTCAGTCAAATTATAAGAAAAAATTTGTTTTCTTCATTTTTTATGGACAAGATAGGATTAAAGACGGGTGGGGTAAGGAAACCCGATTCCCAAGTGGGAACAGGAGTGAATCTAATTTTTAGACCCCAACAAGGATCAAAAGCAGAGGCAAGGAGGACTTGGGAAGTCGGGGGCGAGGGACAGGGAGGTTAAATCCACCTTGCTTGCCCTTGTTATCATGCCTACATAAGATTCAATAGTGGATTATTAACACAACTTTGAAATCCAGCAAAAAAAAAAGGTAATTATATTTTGTGAAATAATTTGTTTTCAAACATGCTCCAGCTGATTCTTGGTTGTGGCATACCTAAACCGCATAATAAAAAAAGTAACATTTCCTTCTTTTTAATTTTTTATCAAAAAATCAAATCAATTAAAACTCTATTTTCATCGATGTTTATCCTAACCACCAGAAAAAAAAAAAAAACTATTTACTAACTTATTCTTTCAAATAGTATTGCTTTTTCTAAAATAGATTATTTCCAAACATGCTCTAAATTATTTTTGGTTGTTGCATACCTAAAACTTACAATTGAAAAAAGGTATCTTCCCTTTTTATTTCAGTTTTTCTTAACCATTAAATAAATCAATTGAGATGATTGGTGGCTAAAGACTAGGATAATAGAGGAAGACACATAGGAATAGCATTAGCAGTTAAATGAAGTACTATTCTTAGTATGATTTCATATAAATGAACGTGGATTTTACTGAATTATGTGGCTTGCATAACCTGGCTGATACTCATTGTAGGTATTGGTTTACTATGATAACGTCAACACAACTATTGCTAAATGCAAATTATTGACCTACGCTACGCCACTATTATTATTATTATTATTATTATTATTATTATTATTTCCTGCTTAGCATAGCCCGTCCCACGGGTTACTTGACTATGCATAATGCATGTTATAAGACTACGTCCCTCACAGGTGATGGGGATGGGACAGTGCATTGCATAAATGCATAAAATCCAAGTCCGTTTTTCTTTCTAGACAAAAAAGAAAATGGTGATGATGATTTGTTTTTATCATCATTTATAAAATTGCACTTTTTAAAAGAATGATTATACACTGCACAACGTTTTCAAAATTGACAATTCTCTTTAAATATCAAATCCAAACTAATTTTAACCCATTAACAAATTATTCAGACATAGCATAATATGAATTAAGTAATCAATTAAAATAAATTAAAGGGTACTATATGTACCCAAAACTATATGTTAAAGGGTACCAATATCTTCCTTAACTGACCAATAAATTGTAAACACTCGAACTTGTAATATTCACCTGATGGACAATATGCAACTAATAATATGCCTTATTATTTAAGATCTTGTCATTTTTTAATTGTAAAATGACTCATATATAGGATTACTTTTGTTATCCACTCCACTTACACTTATTTTTTTATGTTTAATATTGAATTTTGAAGAATTGAAATAAACCTCAATGAATTTTTTTACAATTATAAAATTTAAAACATCATTAAAATTTATTTCTAACTCATTTATGATGCGAGTCTAACATACAGATACTTGTTTTTTATTAGTTCATATTGATACTCGATCTCCTAATGAAAATACAAGGTAGCAAGCAATCACTTCAATTAAAACATTGCATCAATCTTGATCTCCCCGATACATGGAAAATCTTTAAAAAAAATGGTTTAATCTGGGGTCATGTTCTATTTTTTGTCTATAACCTGTCTCTGAAATTTTGACTTGTATCAAGTTGTTAGCGGGTTTGGTAGTGCGTGCCCTTATTTTTGGTAGCAATGTGAATAAGATAGTATATACATAGTGATAAGAGAGAACAGAAGGGTGCACAACAAACACAAAGGCATCTGCACCAACCATTCTTGTTGATGTGTTTTTGACAACAGAGTTACCAAAATGTTAATGATAATAAGATTGGATATTGCAAATTGGTACTAATTCGGGTAAACAGTGATCGTACCATAGAGCACGAGCAACAACAGCCAGATCTAGCTGGTTATAATTGTGTCTCTTAGGCGCTTCAAATTCCAAAGAGAACCTTTATGATTCTGACCTTGGCCTCTTTCTTCAATCAACTTTACAGTTACAGCGTCACGGTGGTGAAAAGTTAAAAATGTTTAGAGCTTCCACTTTCCACTTATTTGAAGTTAGAAATGAGCTAGGTTCTGTTCTGAGGTTTGATCAGAAACCAACATATTATATATGTACAAAATAAAAATAGTTGAATTGCGCACTAACTAGCTAATAGGGCATTTGTTTTTTGTTTTCTTTTGTCTGTGTGTCTTTGACCATTGGTTTTGGGGTGTTAGGACGTGTGAGTGTGGGGAAGAGGGGTCAGAGATTCGAATTGTGAGGCATGCAGATCATTGCACAGAGAGGCAGAGATCTTCTCTCTGAGACTACTCAGACTATATGGTTTTCAGGAACCTAACCTAATTATATTTATATTAGCCTCTCCACTTAATTTGTGTGCCATCAAACTACAAACAAATTAAACCTCACCCAAGTAATTGACCCATTAACATTTTTTTTATTGCTAGCCTCTCTTAACGTCAAAATTTTATTTATGAATCTTTCATGTGGATATGATAAGAAGAGTATACAATGAGAAAAGATTTTAAGATAAACAAGTAATTGCTAATTATGTCACGCTAATTAAACAAATATAAATCTTTTTTTTTAGAAAAAAATTTAAACTGCAATACTTTATTTCTAATCGCAATTTTTAAGGAAAGTTGGAGATGGATGTTTTCAGCGTGGATATGAGTCCACTACCATGCGGCGACGCATGCTTTGACCAAAAGTCGGCTAATCAAATTAAAGGTAGATTATAGCTAGGCTTTAGTTTGTGTGCTTTTTCGAAGAAAGTTCAAATGAAATATTTTTTGTTAAGAAAATGTGTTATTTTAATAAGCTTTTTTTTTAAAAAAATAACCTAAAAATAGCTTTCGCCTTAATTTCCTTTAGAAATTAGAATTTTTTTTAGAAGATTATTTTTATATTGCCTTTTTACTTTTAGAAAAGAGATGTTATACATATAATTTAAAAATCTAAATGCATCTTATATCGTGTATATGTTTCAATGTGCATTAGAATTTTCAAAATTAAAGTACGTTCTTAACTTAAATTGAAAGCCATAATTTGAGTTTTACCTTTTGTTTTATGTGAAAACATGGACTATTTGCATTACATACAAATCAAATCAATATTAATACGGTTCTTAATATTTATAACCTAGGGTTGAGGATGGGTCGGGTTCGGGTATAACTCTGACAATTCGGACCAATCCAATATGTTACAAAACAGGCCTAATTTTGATAATTTTTTGTCTTCAGATTGGATGGATTATGAGTGAGATAGCTGAATCCAATCAGATTGGTCGAAAAACTTTGGGCTTAAATTTTTATTTTATTTTTTAAATTCCTAGTTAATTCATTCATTCGGGTTGGACCCATATTATCAATTATCAAGTCAAATTTTATCATTTAATTTTTTTCTTTGTTGTTTAATGTCCATAAAATTTTGAATTGAGCTCTTTAATTGAAATTAGATGACTAAAAGGCTACAAAATCAGCTAAAAATAAAACAATAAATGATTAATTGTTGGGTGGGATCAGGTACCAACGGATTAAAAGATTTGAAACCGAATTTAAACCCACTTACCCCCATTGACCTGTCCAAACCCATCCAAATTCTTTTTTTTAGTTTAGTTAAGTCGGTTTGGGGTTCCCCTAATATAACCCCATCTCTACAAATAGAGTTACCACACTTGAACTGTTGTTGTTTAGGTTGGCACACAGATTGAACAATTAAAAACGTGTCTAGCTAGTTCGTGCAAAATGATGAACATGAGTATTGTCCGGTATGGTGGGTTGGAATAATGTACTGAAATATTGTGTTGAAGGGTAAGCAAGCGTGATTGATGCAATGGGTCATGACTCATGAGAGTGATGAGCTCATAATGCAGTTGGTAGAGACTATAGAGCGTGAGTTTTTGTTTCGGGGAAGCAATGAATGTGATGCCATATTAGATTATATAACAAAAAATTGGCACGATCCAATACTTGAGTCCCTTAATTAAGGTTTAGAGTTAAATCTTTGACTTAAACATGAAATGATAATTGGAGGTATCATTTTATCCAAAAATGGGTTGTGGGAGGAATTACACCTTCTGATTATACAAAAAAAACATATTAGATTAGATAATTCTGTTTTCTGTTTTGCACACACTACCCATACCAGCAAAAGATGCCCTGCATGGAATCACATGACATGATGATCGAGTGTTGGATTGAGATGAAGTTTAAACCAAAGACAAAAACATATTTGTACAATAGGGACTCATGAGTGAGAGGGGTGGGGGAGGGGGAAGTAGTGGTCCTATATATATATATATATATATTAGTAAAAAGAGCAATGTGACTCTCACCTTTCAACCATTTGAATTATTTACTGCCAATCTTCGTCTCTTTCACTAGGTGAAGTTGTAGTGGTCCTTGCTATATAGTGCTTTGTGAGTGTAGATTTGCTTACTAAAGAAAAAATGTCTTAGCTATTACATATTTATCGAAATGAGAGTGAAATATATATGGATGAATTGCTATGCTCTATTTTGAAGAAAACAAAGAAGATAAATATTAATCAGGATAACTCTAAACATATCCACCCCATTTTAGCGGAATTTTCGGGTAGTAGATACTAGAAAGAGAGGGAGAAAGGAAAAACAAAATACAAGAGAAAATGAGGTAAAGATCATGAATGGAAGAAAAAAACAAATATATATTATAATAATTAACCCTATTAATTATATATATATATATATATATATATATATATATATATATATATATATATATTCTCTTTAATTTCCTTGAAATGTTATCAGCAATAATATTTTAATACTCCTTAACTGACTCATTTTTACTTATGTACTGACTCCTTTATATAAAAAAAAAAGGAAGGCAATTTTTTATGGGTTTTTCTTTCTTCCTTTTATAATTAACCTGAAAGAGAATGCTTGTTAGAAACTTTTTTCAAATTTCGTTTCACATGTATGAAGAAATGGTAGTTGGATATAAAGGTTGAAAAACTGTTTTGGAAATTTAAAGTAAGAAACATTATATAACAACACATTACATAACTGAAAAAGTAGTTGAAGGCTTTTAAGTCATTTTATTAAATTTTAAATATTCGATAAAACTCACGGTTAGAATATATACAATGGCATAAATGACATGTTTAAAAAGAATAATAAGAAAAATAAATAAATATTTTAAGAATAAAAAATATAATATAAAAAATTAAAAATGAGAAGTTAACATTTTAAAAATATTAGATATTACTAAAAAATAGTTACTTAAAAAATTTATTTATCTATCAATCAAATAAATTTTTCAAATAATAAAAAGAGTTAAGATAACTAAAATTACTTATTAAATATGATCATTTACTTTAATATACATTTCATTATTATTAACTAAATTTTATTAAAACATATAACGTCATGTATGAAATTTATCAAATAGATGAGAGAGATGATTTTGTAAGTTTCATTAAATTTCAATTTCAAACTTTGTATTAAAAAATATGTGAAGAAGGCCATCGAATTCGAAGGCATCAAGATTTTGTTATGATGGATCTATGCTAAGGTGTCACCTAAGACCATTCCGGGCCGTCAACTATTTACGATTATCCAAATTAATTTCTGCCTCAGTCCATTTGGTGGATGTCCTTAACATTTTCATATCGCAATTTGATTTCATTACATACACGAGAAATCAAAGTAATGTTTGGTGAGTACATATGATCTTAATTCCGTTTCGTTAATTTGAATTTAAAAATTGGATTGATATATTATGTTGATCTTATTACAGTTAATGTTTGGGTCTAGTCAACCAATACCTTAAGGTAAGGATAATTAAAAGAGAATAACATTTGTGTTAATGCATTATGCACGATGAAGTGTGAGAAATATCTCTAGAAGTGAATCTAGTAAATTTACCACGCTTACTTAATGGATTCTAGCATCAAATCTGATGCATAGTGATTTTGATGTATTGCTGGAAGGTTCTTGACGTGAATTCACTAGAGTTGGTCTAGGAATAAAGGACAAATAATATCTATGAGATTATAAGTTCACAAATTAAATATAATTAAAAATATAAAAGGATTAAAATTTTATTTTAGCCTAGCATATAAATCTCTAATAAAAGAGAAGTATTTTTCATACACACATAAATAAATTTGAAGTGAAAGAAAACTATACTTCTCTTCTTTAGTGATAAAGATAAAATATTCAATGACATTTTCTTCTTTTTTAAAAAAAAAAAAAAAACTCTGTTCATATTACAAAGTAAAGTAGCATCCTTGACAAATAGAAAATATTTTGGAGAAACTAGATTCGCAAACATTAAAATAGCAAAATGATAACACACAATTTAAAATTGTTAAATTTGAATCGTACAAATACATTTATTAAATTAACTTGTTCATGTATTGCATCCAGCCATCGGAACCAATTTCAAGCTAGGTTCCATGGTACTATTTACCTACGTAAACTATCCTAGCTGATTTCAAGTGCTTCTCAATTTTAAAATTGGTTGATTGCTTTTATTGTATGACAAGGGGACTTACATTTTTTTAGTTACTCTAAAGCTTCTTCCAACAACATATTTAATGTTATTTATTGTTAGACATGTCAAATATTTTGTCCTGTTATTAGTCTTCTGGTTGAAAGATGAACCCATTTTTTTTTTTTTTTAAGTAGTTGCAAGAAGTTGGTCTCAATCAACTATTGAAATTAGGTGTATTATTTTCCCATGATTTGGCCCTTTCAAAAAACAGAAAAACTACAAGCAATTTTGGGTTCAAAAAGCCCAACCAGGAACCTCCTATCCTTTGAAATACCATAAAAGTCCTATCTTGCAGCCATGTCAGCACACACTATCCAGAAGAAAAGAAACGAGTGGTTCTGCTGCAACTCCAACCGTGGGAAGAGCATCTCCACATTCATTTCCAAATTATCAAACACTAATGAAATTAATACAGCCAAAAAATTTAGAAACAGAAGAAACATATCAATAACTTCTAACACCAAAAAAAAGGAAAGGAACTTGAGCCACATTTTGTCCCTGGTGGACTCAAGAAGAGTCTTTCATAGGACAGTTAATTAAAATTATAGCCTGAAATAAGGGTTCACTAGCAATGGCCTCAACCTCTTCTGCTCTCACTATATCCTCTTCTTCCACCCTTCATGATTGCAAGGCTCCAAGACAGTCACCAGCTGCTTCACCACAATGTGTGAGCCTTCCCTCTCCCCTTTTGCACTCTCAGAACTGTTCATGGAAGACCACTGCTTATTGTAAGTCACTCACAAAACACTTTAAAGTGCTCACACATGCCTTATGTCCCACATTGACTAGTGATGCGGCCAAAATAGTGTATTTAACTGAGATACAACACTTACTTCATAAGTTAGTTTTTGGAAAACATTTTAAGCTGATATTAGAGCTTATCCTGGTGATTGTTGCTTTTCAGGTCGCAGTATTGCTCGAAATGTTATGGCAATGGCCACAGGAGAGGCACCAGCTGAAGCTGCCCCGACTGAGGTGCCAGAGATTGTCAAGACTCTTCAAGAAACTGTAAGAGTCTCTAATTCTTTTAATGTGCATCTCAAGTTTTTTTTTTTCTTCATGTTTTTCTGACTAGAATTACTTGATGTTGGTTGCATAGTGGGACAAAGTTGATGATAAGTATGCAGTGAGTTCACTGGCCCTGGTTGGTGTGGTTGCATTGTGGGGCTCAGTTGGGTTGATCTCAGTAGGTTATTTAAATGTTTATTCTTTAGAATTATTTGATTATCATTGCCTGCTAGTTATGATCATATGTTTGAGATTGTCCTCAGCAGTTACTACATCACTTTGAAACAGGCAATTGATAGGCTTCCTTTGATTCCTGGGATTCTTGAGATTGTAGGCATTGGATACACTGGGGTAAGTAAATTATGCTTAATTGCTGACATAGTTACACACTTAACACCATCTATGCTCATAAGAATTGGTTAAGAATCTAGAACCAATTTGGTTTAATTTCGCAATAAGTACTTACAATAGAAAAATAAATGAATCAAACTTCATGCATAAGTTCAGATGAATTTTTGTACCTCTACTTTTTCATTAGTTCTCTCATCTAATGTTTTCATAAGTACCTTTTTTTAAGTTGGGAATCAAATACTTCTCTCAATTGAAAAGTTTATAAGCTAATCCAAACTTACTCTAGTTTCTTGCTACATTTTTCTACCCCTTAGTTTCTACTATCTTCTTTTTTATAATATTTTTTTTAACTTCTTGTATGATAGTTGTCTAACTGGTTTAACAAATGAATCATGCACTTCAACTCCCTTAACCAGGGTGAGGCACTATTCAACAAATACAGAATAGCCAAAAAAAATATTGGGGGTTTAACAATTGCAAATACATAAGAATGGTTCTAAAACTAAGTCTTGTAATACTGGATTTTATCTCCATGAAAACCTATCATTCATCTTCTACTTGTTTCTTTGCAGTGGTTTGTATATAAGAACATAGTTTTCAAGCCAGACAGGTGAGCACAATTATACTTTAATATTTTTACTATAATTTGGTACAATGCATCATTAAGTTGATGATGAATGATTTTCAACAATTTTCCCATCGAAAGAAGTTGTCTTTAAACCTGTTTAATTGAATACCAGGGAAGCTTTGGTACGGAAAGTAAAAGAAACATACAACGAAATACTGGGGAGCAACTGAAAGTGTTAGGAAGTGCTGAGATGCTGTTGACATGAAAGAGTCATATCTTGCAGCTTCCTGTTGAAGATGTCACCATGCTTCATTTTGTTGCCATAAGCTTCTGACCATACTTTAATATGTTCTGAAAAAATTGTATCTTTTTATATATATTGATCCACTTTTAAGACAAACTCATTTCCTCAATTATCTGTGTAGTGTTTGATTACAAGGATAAGAAAAAGCAATTGAGTTCATTGAGCTGAATTCAATGACTTTGAAGTTTGAAAAGATTATTTCATGAACATATTTGTTATATCTATCCATGCAGCATGCTTTCACACAACCTTGATAAAATATTTCCATTTCATTTTATGTAAAGTATGCAAAGAGATTTAGGAATTTATTCCTACAACTATTTCTACAATTAGGAGAGAAAAGAGAGATGGGTGAGATAAAACAGGTAATGTAATGAAGAGAGATTGAGAGAAGAAATGTATTAGAAAAAAGTATCGTAGACAGTGTGTAGGAATAAATATATTTCAGAGAAACCTCGGGTATGTCTGAGTGCAGCAAAACATAGTCCTGTATCTAATACGTTGTAGGTTTGAGTCTTCCCTTGTCTTTTTGATCTTTTTAGAATGAGATAAATATAAGTAATTTGTAAATGTCTTTTGAGTCCGAAGACTTTTCCTATCTTAGACTGAAACTCCATCATTTCTTCCTAAATTTATATGGTAAAAAAAAATATGACTCAGTTGACTTGTTTATCCAAAGAATTAATAAGGGATCATTTAGATAAGTTTCTTAATAAACTTATAAAAGTAAATAAAATGATCTATAATTGATTAATTAATGAAAACAAAATTTTTAGGCAAGTGTTTTAAAATTAAACTCTGGAAATTTAGAATGTAAGTATAAGTTCTCATTAAAACGACTTATCTAATTTAACTATTAATAGATTAAAATTAATTGCATGTCTTTAGTTATGGATCCACGTTAACAGGAAATATCAAACGATGCTTAAAGACGCCGAAGCCACAAATATAGGCTTTTGGATACGTGGATCAATTCTGAGTGAAAGAGTAAACCAGTCACACAGTAAATACATAAAGAATCTCTGCCATGCACACGGTAGGGTATACTTATTTCGCTAAACAACAGAAGTAACTTACTACCTGGGAAGAATGCACCCAAATTTGAGCTAGTGTTTTTTATGGATAAATATTAATAGTTAATTTTTGTTAATTGAATGATTTTTTTTATCACTAGATCAATCTAATATTTCTTTAAATTTAAGCTCATGACGATTAAACTATGCCCAGAATTAAGTTTTGGCAGAATTCAGCCATTAATGAATATCAAAATATTAAATTAAATTAAATTTTGACCGGAAAAATGTGTCTTCATGATTAATTTTTAATGATAATTAAACATATATAAGTATAACTATAAAGTGTCTGCTTTTAAAAAAAACACTATAAAGTGCTAATAACTCGTGGCATCACTTATTTCGTTAATAATATTTAACTTTCATACATTGTTGACTAATTATAATAACCTCTGTATATTTTTTGTGATATAATATTAATGAAGCAAGTGGTGTATGATAATCATTAAATGAAATAAGTGATGTAGGAACTATTGGAAACAACTTATATATAAGTTTCACAACAAAAATATTAAACATAAACCTTGTATGTAAGTAATATATTTTTGATGATATGGACTTCTTGTGATAAGAGAAAATTAATTGCAAGTAGGTTGACTGTAAACATGCTGGTTGAAAGGATAATTTTTTTGATACAGCTTTTAATATTATTTTTAATTAAAAGAATAATTTCAGTCTTGTAATCATTTCTAGTAAATTAATGGCATAAAAGAACCGAAAATCCGTCTGCTCATTTTATTAATTCCAACAACCTTGTCTACTCATTATGTGAAGACTAGACATTGCAATTTCTAATTTTATTTTATTTCATCTGCAGCCAGCACGTGTGACATACAATGATATAACATTTACTTGAAGAACTCCATAATCCATAAGTCAGAGACAAAGCATGTGAATCTAATGCCACTGAATCCATGAATTCCTCTTCACTTCGCTCCTTCCCTCCTGGATTTGTAGTCATCATCAGCACATCAAATTGCATCTGTTGTCTTCGGTTCATATGGAAGAACTCCATCCACAACAATCACCTTTCCATCACTAGGAATAGAAGCATAACAATTCTTTAACACCTTCAAGCACCATTCATCACTCCAATCATGAAGTACACATTGTACAAATTACCATAGGCGTATTTGATTAATTCAGCAAATTTTATTGATGGAAATAAATTAATGAAACTCATGCATGCATGAACATGACATATTAAAGAGAAGGACAGTTTAGACTTGCAATATACTTAATACCCACCATCATCAAAATGGCATCTCCTTGTGTCACACTTTCAAACATATCTCCTCCTACATGCTCAACACCAGCAATCAATTACCATTACATGATTTGAAAATTGAATTTGTTACAATACATGTTATGGAGTTTCTTCAATATTTTTTATATTATTGTTCAATTAGAATTTGAGTTTATTGAGATTTAATGCAGACTTTTAGAATTATGGAAGTAAGCTTCAATTCAAATTAGAGAGCTGTATTGAAAATATCTAAGGAATTGTATCTAAGCTTTGTCTTACTTAACTAATATATATAGTAGATTTTGATGACTAATGGTTAAGGAATTTATAAACAGAAAATGGTTATTGGATTGTGGGGACATTGAGCTCTGTTTTTGGGTCTTTTTGTTTTCTTTTGAACCATCAATCAACATCTAGAACTAGACTATAAACTAGAGATCATACCAGGATAGGGAGAGGCATGTTCTATGACACGTGGCAAGTCAAAATTGATACCTCTAATTTTGAAGTGATTATGTTAAGTGTGACGCCAAGGCCACCTCCAACGTCAACCAGCCTATTGATGTGCTTAAACCCCTTGTAGCATTCAACAATCTTCTTCATTATTAATGTTGCACGTTTTGTCATTGCTGCCTTGAAAAGCTGATTGAAGCTTGAGGTCATGTCAGAATATTCAAACACGTGTTTGCCATGGACCATGTTGAAAGGAATATCTGCTTCTAGAAATTGCATCTTTCAGTTGGTACCTTGGAAATATGGACACACAAACCTTCGGTTTAGCAGTTCTCAACAGGATCTTATACGATATAAGTATATAACACAACTCTTCATTGAGTTCCAAATAAATTCATGGAGAAAAGTTTTTGCTTTTTATTAATTGTCACGTTTTTTTTAAGAACTTTGATTATAATAACAAATATAAAATGTGACTAGAAGTGATGCGTATGTTTGCGTTAGAGCTGCACAAATTTGGCAAAAGTGTTTATATGTGTATATTATAAAGAGGAATGCTAACATACTTTTTATCTAAAATCTTTTTGTAAAATTTATTAAAAATTATAAATTTTGATAAATTCTATATAGTCACACAGTCACTGTATAAATCAAGAGATTGAATTATTAAATAATAAATAAGACCTTCCAAACTTAGTAATTTTTAATAAATTTCAATTGATCATAAAGAGAATGTTAAAAAAGAATGCGTTATCAATTTTTTATATATATAATTCATATTTAACACGAATTACTGGTGCTTTATCGGTATATCCGAAATGTGGCATGTTACAAACCATATATCGTTTTATGAGGAAGGTGGAACTCCAAATCTTCACTAGCCAACAAAAAAAGAAAAGTAGAAAAGTGGCATGCTTCTTGAACGTCCTTTGGGGAAAAGAAAATACAGGATTATGTCTAAACAGTGTAATTCGGCATCATCATGTTTATCATTCAAATTTAATATTGATGACAGAGGTAGAAACAGATAATTCAATTGTGCAAAGCAATTTGGCCCTTCACATTTAATATTTGAGTAATTTTTAAAATTGTTTATTTCAACAACGGCTATTCCTATATAGTTTTTATAAATTTCATCATCAAGTGACTTGATCTTATCAGGGTCATGACAATGTGAAACAGATCAAACCTCGAGAATTTCCATCATGAGTTGTTCGATATATATATGCATTGCTAGCTCAATAAGCATTCCTGACTTGATCACTTGATTCACTTCAAATTATAACCATGAATTATGTGAAATGTCGAGAAAGGGCAATACCATATATAGTTGTTAAAATTTAAAACCAAACCAAAAAGATCGGATGTTAATTCATAAACAAAGAAGGTAACTTGTCCAGACAAATCCTCTAGCTTACCAAAGAACTAGTATAAAGGGTTGAAATCAGTCAAAATCAAGTAAACATCAATAATAATAATAATAATAATAATAATAATAATAATAATAATAATAATAATAAAAACTGTTTCAAAATTCAAGCGGTGTTTTATTTTAGTTTATCTTTTCAAACTTTTTATTCAAAAATATTTGTTTAAAAGAAAAAAAAAAGTTGATGGCTAAAATATAGGTTTTGATGGCTAATGGTTAAGGAATTTAGAAATAGAAAAATTTTATTGGATTATATATGTGCCATTGACCTCTTTTTTGGGGTTTTTTTTTTCTTTTGCAGCATTCATCAAACATAATCTTGAACTAGATCTATGAATTAGAGATCGTACGAGGAGAGGGAGAGGCGTGTTCTATGGCGTGAGGCAAGTCAAAATTGATACCCTTAATATGAGGGTATTTAGAAGTGATTATGTTAAGAGTGACCCCAAGACCACCTCCAACGTCCACCAGCTTATTGATGTTCTCAAACCCCTTGTAGGATTCAACAATCTTGTTCATAATTAAAGTCGCATGGTTGGTCATTGTTGCCATGAAAAGCTGATTGAAGCTTGAGTTCATGTTGAAATCCTCAAACACGTGTTTGCCATGGATCCTGTTGAATGGACTACCTCCTTCCAGAATTGCATCTTTCAGTTGGTACCTTTGAATTATGGACACAGAAGCTTTCGTTTTAGCAAGCCTTTACAGCTAGGATCTTATGTGACATAGTTAACACATATGCATGACTCTTCATTAAATTGTAAATAAATTTATGGAGAAAAGTTTTTGATGTAAGAACAGTAAGAAATTGTTCGATGGTTTTTTTCCTATAAATTAAGCATTTTTATATTAATCGTCACATTTTAAAATAAACTTTACTATATTAATAATAACCTAAAATGTGACTCACAATAGATGCACTTGTATTGTATCCTCTCCTACAATGGACTAACTAGCTAGACAATAGACGAAAACATGGCAGCTCCTGTTAGGAAAAATTATTATATGTTTCGAGATTATTAAATAATGCTACTATTTATTGTATTTTTGTAAAATCAGTTGGAAATTTCTTATGCGCTTTCCAAAGCTGTAAACGTAAGAGCAAAAAAAAATGAAAAAATGTTGTTTCTTCGTTCAACGGAAGTCAACTTTTATACAAACATAACTTATTGTATATGTCAATTTTACACATAACACGTAGTTGAATTTTTTTAATTTACAGTAGAGAGTACATAAAACTCTATTGTGACAACTCAATGAGTGTTATTTGATTGGTAACGTTGAGTTTATGGGAAATGATGTACAATTTTCATAAAATATAATTTTGGAGAGGTACCGGGAGATTTAAATATAACTACATGTCGAACTGAGAATTAGTCTCATGACCAAATCCAAAGTTTGTGAAAATACCTTCAAAATTTCTATCGAACAACCAAAAATCAGTGGTTAAAAAAAACAAATACTAATAAGTGTCTTAAGGACACTAATCAAGAAATTAAGAGTAGAAATTTTTTATTGGAAGACTCAAAATTACAATACCCATAAGTTTTTTTATGCTCTTCTATGATTTATACATTTAAAAAAAATTATAATTCCTTAACCAATGATGGGGGCCATGTTTATGACAAGGGGAGTGAGGCTATGGCCTTGAGCCCATTACTAGATAAACTATTTAGTTAGGCCGAAAATTAGGCCCACTAAACATGAATTGTATAGATTGAATTAATTGTATAAACGATAATGTTAATTAATTAATATAATAAAGTATAAAGTTTGTATGGGTGTACTCACGTTTATAAGTGTAAAGTTTTTAACTAGTATAAAATTTTCGTTAAAAGCTAAACTCGCGCCTATAAATGTAATGTTTTTAATGGTGAATTGTAATAGTATTAATTAGCTTTTAATTGAATGAAAATTTTGTTTGAAAAATCAATTCTTTCTATTGTTAAGACGTTAATTCATAAAAAATATTATTCCGTTAATTTAAAAAAATTAGGAAATTAAAAATTAATGTTATAATATAAGTTTTTAATAAACCTAATAGGTTGACGAAGTGATGAAGCACTTTATGCTCGACAATTTATTTAGTGAGAAATCTCTTGTTTAATCTCCCTTGTGTGCCTAAATCCTTTGGGCCTGCAACATTTATAATCCCTAGGTGTATTACAACCCCGTTTTGTATGAGTAAGTCTTTAGCAATCCCTCAATAGCTCTGGAATGATAAGAGCACGAAAACAGAATCTGGTTATCTATCTCAAACATACATTATATTCAAGAAACACATCTGAGACGAGGTCTTGATAGCCCACCTAAATGCCATAGTTTCTGCAATGAGAGGATCAAAACACCTCGGGATAAACAAGCTTGTTGCTGCTAGATGATTTCCAAGTATGATCTTGGGCAATCTTTTTATTTAATCATCTTGTCTGTAATTGATAAAAGAATACTTTATTTCTGGATTTTATCCAAGTCAAAATACCACACAATATAATTAACACACATGCCACTAGTAGCTAGCAACAACTTGTTTATGGCTTTTTGCTAAACACACCACCCATCTTTACTTGTACACCTCCTTACACTTATTATTTTTCCAACTGTATCCTTTTTTTATTTTTCCAGAAGTTAGTATACCGCTTTCTCTGTCCCCTTCATTCTTTCTTTCGTTCCATATTATCTCATTGCCATCATCACCGAATGAAAACATGCAAGGGAACACATTCAAGTAAATGAGTAACACTAAAACTTCAAAACCTTATCAAGGAATCTTATTAGGGAAATCCCTTGCCCAAACTCTCTCATAGTAATTCAGAAAAGTTCGTGCAGTGAATCCAATCATGGAAACACAAATCCCCAATTTCTAGGCCTACTTAAAGACCAAAGCAGGATAAGGAATTCCTCCATTCTATAGAATTCATCAAATTAATTTTTGAAGCAACCATCAATCAATTCAAATAACATCGATCGCTGCAGCTAGAGTTTGATACCAGTGAGTTTAAATCAAAGTGAAGAAACGCGTTCTAGGACTTGGGTGCTGTGCAATCCAAATGACAAATTGAGAGGAAATTTGTGCCAATCAATTTGTCGTAAGGCTAGTTTGAGTTTGATTTGGGTGCTTCATTTTGATTTAGGTGAATATAAGAGATAGGGGGGTTTAAGTTTTGTCTCGAGTTGCATAGTAGAAGGGGGTGTAGTGATCTTCATTAAAAGAAAAAAAAAGGATACACTTAAAAAAAAAAAAAAATGGGATGTAAAGTAAAGATGGAAGGTATATTTGACAACTATCTTTGTTTAATTTTAAATTTATTTGATTGAATTCAACCAACATATATTCTTAAATGTACACATAATGATCATCATAATAAGTGCTACATCATCAAAATGATGATGTGATCATAATGATATCATTAGAAATAAAAGAATATCATATTTATAAACCCCCCTATCATGCTTAAATTAGCAAAGAATCCCACAAGGAACTCCTTTTTTTTTATCCTTTAATTTCTCTTGATTAATTATGGGTAGTTTAGTGATCATTAAAATGTTTTTGAAAAAATATATAATAATTAAAAAAAAAAGATATGAAACAAAAGAAATGATCTTTTAAAAAAAAACATGAATAAACTAAAAATTATCATGTGTATTAATAATCAATACTCGCAAATCATATGATAATTTATTTTATTTGTGTATAAAAAGATCTCTACGTACAAATTTCAAAAACTCTGAAGACCTTTCACCTAAATTAAAAGCTCATTAACTGGTGTCTAATATTCAAAATGAGATAAACTAAAGTTCTTCAACTAGTGTGCGCGCATATTTTTGTCAGCAATATGGTTGAGCTAATTTAATCTTGAGCCTTGAACATGTCCACGCATGTTTCTTTTGAAAGTCCTCTGATCCAGAACTTGTCGTAGTATTCTCTGTATGTGAAGTTTGTGTACTGCGCAGGATGTTCCTTGTCTACGAGTTGTGGTGCTGGTTTTATCAATGCATCAGGTGAAGGGCAATAGAATGTTGGAATGGACATTCTCTCCTTCTCACAATTCACCAATGCTCGATGCAGCACACTCTTGTACCTATCGTTGCTTATCACCTAATTTTCCAAAACCCACAACAATGAGTATAAGTATTTATAAAAACAAATAAAAATGTTATCACTCTTGCCTCATTCTTAACTTTAATTTAGTATTTATATGGAACCAACATACAATTATAAACTCTACACATAAAATATAAATTACTGATTCATATAATTGATATGTTATCATAAGCACGCGTCATGTATGGTACATGTGACTCAATTTGTGTTTACTAATAATAATAAACTGTGATAGTAACAATGAAGGTATGATACTCGAGTTCATCAATAATTAACAAGATCTAATGCGATTGGAGAGATAAGATACAGGTCTAGCTAAGAAATATACATAAAATATCAGTCAAAGAGTATATAATACATCTCGTTAAAAAAAAATTAGTTGTTAAAAAAGAAAATATTAAATGCTTCTTATTTTTTAATATATATATATAATTACTACTTTATTTATTTTATGGCAGAAAGGATCTAGAATTATTCAAGCTAATCAGCATGTGATTAATAATTGAATATAGACTGGCAGGTCCGTCAGAGTTGCCCATGTTTTTAAAGAGACCAATAAATCATAATTGTACTGATGCCTTAGTCAATAAAGGTTGTATCTCAAGATTTTGACACCTTTTCTTCTATATTACTAAAAAAAAAATACTTTTAATTTTAATTTTTATAGTCTTTTAATTTAATTTTCTTAAGTGCTCATACTTAAAGTTTAATTGAAATCAATAATCACAGTCAAAATCTTAATGATTTCAGAATTTCAATAATTTTAAGAATTGAAATTAATAATCATACACCCTATTTGAGGAACAGATTAATTTGACCGTAAATTCTTAATGAGATTGGTTGTCTTTCTTGACTCTGCAAAGAGATATATACTTCTTATTTCACAAACAAACTAATTTGACGGATTTCCCTAATCTATCAGACTATTAGTAGTATTAACAATTACTGTAATATCCCAACTGGATCGAGAATCACGATTCTCTTCATTTAACAAAAAAAAAGTTAGAGACGAGGAAGTAACTATAATTTGAATATCGCATGCTAAAAAGAGAAAGACACACCAAGAAAATTAATAATAGTACTAGTAAAGCCTAAACAGATGTCAGTGAGTTCCGTTATAACGATTCATACATTAACAAAAAAAAATTATACTACTATTCTGTGTTGAATAATTCTAGTAAATCCTTCTAGTGAAAGAAGATGAAATAGTTAAGAAATAAGGCTACCCTTTTTTGTATTTTTTTTCCCTCTTTGATGACATAATTAATTAAAATTTAATATTTAAAAGTTGAGTGAAGAAATTAAATACCTGAATTTGGTCAGCAATATTGACAATGAAGGTGTTAGGAACAGGATTGACGGTTAGCCACTTGCCATCATGGAGGACTTGCAAGCCAGGGACTTGATTTTGGAGCAGAATAGTAATTGCATTTGGGTCAGCATGAGCTGGCAAACCATATGTTAACTCTGGCTCAGGACATGGAGGGTAGTAGTTTATGGCCATGTGCTGCCCATGTTTCCCCAATGCTTTGTCTATATAATCCTTTTCCAACCCCAAACTCTCTGAGATTGCCTCAAGCAACTTCAGTGATAAACCCCTCATCTTTCTACTATACTCCGCCACATCTTCCCTGAAATTAATAACATAAACTAAATGATAAACTTATTTTTTGCAATAGTTATCCTTAAAATCATAAACTTGGATCAAATGCATTTTCCAATATTAATTAATTGATAATACTTCTTAACTCAAGAATAAAACACATATAATAGTACTTAATTAACCTGAAAGATGGAGGGTTGCCAGGCCATTCTTGAATGTAATCCTCAAGGGGGTGGCAGTGAAGTCTCAAGAAGTCTCTCCAGTTGGAAACTTTCTCAGTCTTGACATTGAAACTGGTGGAGAGTCTTGTGGTCTTGGTTGGGTCATCAGAGTAATTCTTCAGCCTCTCACTCTCCGGCAAACCAAAGAACTCTTTTGACACATTCACCATCTTGCTCACCACCTCCTCCGGAATCCCATGGTTCACAATCTTGAAAAATTAAATCACACCCACAAGCAAACAATTAATTAATCTTGAAAAAGTAATAACAATAATAACAATAATGTATGTGTGTATAGTTTGATATGTACTTGAAAGAAGCCATAATTTTGGCAAGCATGTGCAATGTTTTGGATGATTTGGGAATGATTGGAGCCACCAAGGCCTTGAAGGTCGATGATGGGAATAGAAGCAATGGAGGAGTGAAGTTGCTGAAGGTTTGGACGGTCACCAATGGGCCTGATGAAGTTAGAGGGAACACGATCAACGGTGGAGGCTAAGTCGGTTAACAATGGCTTTGTGGTGGCCATTGCTGGCTATGATGTGGTGGCTATGGAGGATGGTGCTGTAGATTCCTGCTACGGATTAGGGTATGAAAATTGATGAGGTTGGCACCTGAATTTATATTGTAGCCATGGGGTAATCGATTGTGCTTCATCCTTACGTAGTATGCATGACTTCAGCACTAGACCCACTTATGAGGTAATATATAATATATTCACTCACATGGTAATGCTTTAAAAAAACATAAGCTTTATTTTATCCATAAAAACAAAAACAGAAGTTTTATATGCAAATTTTATACGAATCCCAATTCCCGAGTACGTATCTGACATCAAATTTAAAGGTAGAAATATACATACATATATATATATATATATATATATATATATATATATATATATATATAAATAGAGTTAATTATGTTTTTAATTTTTTTAAAATTAGAGGTTTATGTTTAGTTTTTTAAATATTTTTTTTATTTTTAGACTCTTAAATTTTGATAAAAAAAATTAAAATATTATTTTTAAATTTGAGAGACTAAAAATATTTTTTTTATTTATAAAACTAAAAAATAAACATCTTAATTTGAGTGACAAAAACATAATTAAACCATTCATCAGCTATTGTTAAATGCCTCCTCATTTAGTTCTTTAAATAAAAATAAAGATAGTGTGCAATATTTTTAAAAATAAAATAAAGATAATAATGATGTTTAGTTGATATTATTTTAAATTAATTATTTCAAAATTAAAAATTAACAAAACACTAACGTTATTAATAGAAAATAGAACAAAATATCAAAATAAAATTTTGAAAAATATAAAAAATTAAAATAAGACTTTTAAAATTTAATATATTAAAACAAAAAATACTAAAATATAAAAAATCAAAAGTAACACTTAGTTTCTTTTTTTAAAAAAAAAACTTTAGTCTTTTTTATAACTATATTTTTCAATCTATAACATTTGAACATGATACTATATTTTATAACTATATTTTTCAATCTATAACATTTTCCAATCAAACTACACATCCTAAGCTAATTTTTGTTAAGTTTTCAATTCTATCTAATTTTTTTACGATGTTTGATGTGCACTAATTATAGTTTGCGTCAACTCCTCAAATTGTTTATAAAAAAAATTGTTATAAATAGTGTATCTTATGTTTTTGAGTGATTCCAAAGATTTAAAACCTAGACTCATTTATCTTTACTGTGATATAAAATTAGTTGCATAAATATTTGGAAAGGATTAGATTTATACACTAATCTTATTGGTTGTTTTGTTTGTCAATATTGTGAAACAATCTGAATTCTTTGATTTTTATAATTTTTGTAAATTTTTATATGATAAGTAAATTTTTTTTATTCTGAAAATGGGCTTAATTATATTTCCATCGAAGATATAGCATGAGCTAAACGAAAATTATTTAAGGTACTAAAATGTTAATATCTTTCAGCTGTTGTTATTGCAAAGTAAATTTTAAAATGAATTTGCATAGCTCTATCAACAAAATTGACTATTTTGATGTAAATGATTTCCAAACTTGATTTATATATGTATGTGAGTAAATTGAAATGTGCTCTTGCTGAATATAATAAATATCATAATAAACTTAACATAAATATAAGTCCTTGTGAATAAAATACGTCATTGACTTAGTAATTGTGTAAATTGTATGAAAATTATGTTGTTGTTGATGGATTGTGAATTTGATGAGTATACGATGATGTGATTATCATATAAATAAGAAGTGAAAGTTGAAACTTTAATAGTTTAAGATATCAAATGAATATGAGATTTCTGTAGAGTCCTACTAAAAAGACTTTCTCTTATGAAAGGACTTGTCACCTTCTAAAAATTAATTTTGGGATTTCGTAGAGTCCCTGGGAGCAAACCTTCTCCAATGAAAGGACAAGTCGCCCTCCAGAACAATCATTTTTCTGGATGTTCTATAAAGTTCTCTTGAGCAGACCTTATTTTGTGAGAGAACATGTCGTTCTTTGGATGAAACTGTACAATATTGCCTATTGACCTTATGAGAGGGTAACCTTTGTTTTATGTTCTTATAAAAAGCTATAATGAAAGATGTAATGATTTATAAGTCCATGTGAGAGAGAAGAGTTAAAATCTTTAACCACCATATACAATAATGATTTAAGTCCTTGTGAGAGGGAAAAATTGGAAGTTGTTAAATAATTATTGAATTGTCAAACTAGGCATGTATTGTTGTTTGACTTGTAAAAATATGTTTTCTTATTTCTTTTATATGAGAATTTCTTAAATTGATATATTGCATGAATTTTCGTTATATATTGTTTCATTTGTCTAGTTAGCTTATAGTTGCATTGTTTGTATGTGTGTGACTGCAATGATCGTGGCGTTCATGGGAGCAAATAGCAGAAACTTAACCTTGTAACCTTTTCTCTGTGGAGCTATGCCCTATTATCTAGGGCCCTAAGCAAGTATGGATGTTGCTTTTTGATGTGACTTTCATTATGATGGATTACTTTTGATACATTATGTTTCCGATGGTACTATTATGATGACCCATTCCCTTGATGCCACTGTGACTTTCGAGGAGATAATGCATACTCTTGGACATATCCCCTATGCGATTCATCGCAGGACTAGTGATGCTCATGATTGGTCGTGGTTGTGATCGTGGACATGACGGTTTTGGTGGCCTTGTTGACAATGGAGGATCATCTATTCCTCCTCGTTGTCCTTAGTGAGCAATGACTCTATGTACTTTTTTGTTAGTAGGCAAGTGTAAGGGAGCGAGTCTTTGTATTCCCTTCCCCTTTTGTTGTATTATATACGATAGAGGGTACATTGATGATTGTATTGCACACACTTCACTTACTTTTTTAGATATTCTTTATTTCTTGGCATGTATATATATCTAAAGAGGCATGAAATAGATGTCATCTCGCCTAGTACTCTTAGGATATGGATGTATGTTATGTAAAATAGGTTTATATATGTTTAGTTATCTATATCTTTACATTGTCATTAATCATCGTGATGTGAAAAAAATTAACTCACAATTTATAAATTAAATTAATTAAGAGTTTAATTGGAATTAAGATAAAGTAATAGCTCTAGTAACACATGGAGGTGTTACATTGGGCAAAGCACCCTAGAACCAAATTAACTATTTCAAAGACTAAACAATTACATATGCATCATCTATGAAGAAGTTTTTAACGAAATCAGGATTTGAGAGAAAGGAACATACTTCTATACTAGTCAAACCATGTGTTTGCAAAGGAATTTGCTAACATGTTTGACTCCCTAAAAACATGAACCACACTACTAAGTTGAAAAGCCAATAAATTTCCACAGATCATATCTACCAACTCGATAAAAGGAGTGTCAGCACAAAGCTATTATTCATTATTTTAACAGCCTTCAAGCAGTTAGACTATAAAATAATCTTCTTGCAGTCAGCTTCCTCTGCCATTCTCAAAACAAAAAACATTGTCCAAAATTCCACTTCAAGAGTAAAACATAACCTTAGTCTCCTAGAGAAGGTTTTAACAAGGTTACTTTTACTATCCCGAATAACCCCGCCACACGAAACTGCCTTTTATGGTCTAATAGATAATCACAATTCAATTTAACAAGAATCAATTCGATTTTGGGAGGAGACCACCCACGAGAATCAATTTATAATTTTTGTTGTTCATTATTAATATTATAAAAAATATAAGTGAAAACCAATAATTAATATTACTTTAAAAATTTAAAATAATAGTTATTTAAAAACTTTATTTTACACACAAAAAATATTATGGAAAAGAAAATAGTAAAAATATAATTTATCTTTTAAAGTTACTCCATAGTCCCTAAATATTGGGCGTTGCTATTGACATATTTCTAATAACTATTTATACCCCTCCAAACATGTTTTTTTTTTTTTTACAAAAAATACTCCTAACCTTCAACAATCCTCATTTTTTTGGTACATCCTTCAACAGTCCTCATAATACAAAGAAAACAAGGAAAAAAATTTGACAACCCCCGTAACAGGGAGTGCCAATAACAATGCATCATTTCACTATTTTTAATCATTCATAATAGTTTTAACCATAGACTATTTTCTCCTCTAAAAAAATTCATAGACTATATATATATCATATTTCATCATATTATTAACGTATATCTGTGATATTCTTAGGAATATTTCATTTTTTATTGACCAAAATTCCAAAATCTTATTAATAAGATTTTATAGTGATAATATTGTGTTAATAAAAAAAATTAGCATGTGTTTGGTTATGAAAAAATAAGAGGGGAAAGAGAACATTTTAAAATTATGACTGGATTTCAAATTTCCTTCTCTCTACTTTAATTCAAATATTTTTTTTAAATTCTCTTTCATTTTTTTTTCTTCCAGAAAATCAAACTCACCTTTAATAACAACAAGTTTAGTGTTTTTTTCATTTTCGTTCCTATAATTTTTCTTCTTTGTTTTAGTTATTATAAAATATATTTATTTTGTTTTTCGTTCTTAAAGCGGTTTATATAATGTTTTTTTTTCACTATGCAAAGTACTTTTTAATTATTCAAAGTATTATCTAAAGCTCTTTTAAGGATAATTTATCGAGACAAAATAAACATATTTTATAAGAACTTAAATAAAAGAAAAAATTTATCGAGACAAAAATAATTAAAAAAAATACTACATGAAAAAAAAATGTATTTAAATCATTCTAGTATTATAATTTTTAAAATTCAAATGCCACGAACTCATTGTTTAGAATTAGGGGTGGAAATAGGTTGGGTTGAGTTGGGCCGAATCCTACCTAAACCTAGTCTAGCCTGACTCATTTTATATTTTTACAGTTTAAGTCTAGGTCTGTTCGTCAGGTTTGTCAATTCATTTAAAGGTCTGTTTCATATTAAAAAATATAAAAATATTATTATTTTTAAACAAAATCAAATATTTTCATTGAAAATAATAAGATAGTTTTAAATCACAATATATTGATAAAATTTGCCTACAAACATTACATATGACATGCTATCAAAGTTTTTTAAATCACACAAATATATATATATATATATATATATATATATATATATATATATATATATATATTTCTATTATCCATTTATACTATATTAATTAAAATAATTTAAATAAAATAGTCATAGTAATAATAATATTTTTATTATAATATATTATTGTTAGATGGGTTAATTGATTAGACTTAATAAATTTTTCTTAAAGTTTATAACGTGACATATTTGATTAAATAATTTTTTTTAAAAAATCTCAAACTTAATCTATTTATTAAATAAATGAATTGGACAAATCAAACCTTAACCAAATCGAGACATAGACGGATAGACCCCAACTAACAGTCGAATCTACTTTCACTTTTATTTGAAATACACAGAATTCACATGTGAATAATATCATATCATTATTCGAAATCTCTAGATCCAACTATTTTTGTTGGTAGCCTACTAAAAGCTATTTTTGTTCGTGGCCTACTAACCTTCACCTAAGTCCTAATGAATGAAAACATTTCCCCAAAATTCCTTCTATTATCGAGGGACTTGAAAGATAAAAATTTCCTTCTATTCCCAAAATCACTTTTCACAAATACGGCAATGCTTACGCAATTCATGACCTCACAACACTTCGTCCACCAAGAATATATATCCTTCGTCAAATAATCTCTTAATTTTATTAATATATTATTAAATTAAATTAAATTTTCTTGAGTAACATCTTATGTTCAAATTTTGTAAAAAAAATATATACATATGATCTCATTATTAGTTAAATTTTTTACTAAAATTAATCATACTTCACACTAATAGTATGATTATATAATAAAAATCTCCTATTTTTTTTTCTTTCTATTCTACCTCTCACTTCTTTAACAGGGATTTACACTCGACGATGTCAAGTAATACTTTTTCATTCAATCGTTATCGGACAAAGTGAATATAATGCGTAGATTACCCTCTAAATTTAAAGTGAGTTAAGTTATACCATGAAAATTTTTGTTTTCCTAGTTCCTTCGACTGCACCGAAGAGTTTTTCCTCTGTTACCTCTTGGTCGCATGCATCAGCCAAACCAGCTCCCTTAATTTGCCCCTTTCATTAACGATTCAGCTGCATGCTAATTGCAAAAGTATCCATAAAAATTACTCAAATGTTTAGATTTATTTATTTTATTTTAAAAAAAATAAGTGTGATAAAAAATTTAGAAAGAAAAACGTAACGGGTGAAAGTCGTTCTGTTTGAAAATTGAACAAAACCAAACATGCAGGTCTGATCATGTATTTTTAATACACTGCGAGAACATAATTTTAAAAAAATTCATCATGTTTAGTACTACATAATACATTGTATTTAGCATCGCAGGGTGAGTAATTATTTAACGCCTCGATTTAATTCTTGATTCCAGACAGAGGTTGTGTTGTCTTCTTGGGTAAGTTGCATTACTGGTCCCCATCACTTTGTTCTATCTGGCTGCGTGATGAGAACAGAATCTACTAAACTAGCCTCCTGATGTTTCAATTCAATGTTAAAAAATCAATCCTCTCTTCTTGATCTTTTAATTAAAAACACGCATTTTTCATAAAAATTTATGATTAAGACTAATTTGTTTTAGATATTATTTAAAAAAAATAGAAAAAATCTCACATCATCTAAATATCATATCAAGATATAAAATATAAATGAGGAGGACTCTCACTTTATAAATTAATTTTATAATATTTGTGTTTATTTTAAATTTATTAAATCAATCAAAGTTATTAAATTCGATCGTTTACATAAAATCTAAAATGACTTACATTTTGATTTAAGTTTTTTAATTCTAACACGTTGACTCGATAATAAATTCAAAAATTCATCGAGTTTACTTAAAATTTATAAAGTTTAATTTTAAAAGAAAATTTTCACACTAGTTAACTTATAGATAATGAGTGAATTCATAAACTTGTAAAAAATAATGAATTAATTCAAAAATTTGATAATCATATAACCAATCATCTATTATATTATTTACTCATCAAGTTGATAAGTGTTTGAGAATACTGGAATTGTTGTCTTTGGCGAAGATAGAAGGAGATATATTATCAAACTAACCAACTGAATCTATATTGGATGTTCATGCGGAAAAGTTCTGCTATGGCATATGGTTAACGCGTTGGGAGTACCTATTGATGGAAGAGGGACCCTAAGCGATCATTGAACACAAACCTAGCAAACAGGGTTAAAAGCGGTAGATAGCCTGCCTCCTATAAGTCGTGGTAAAAAATAACTTATAATCGGAAATCGTCAAACTGAAAAAATAACTATTGCTATTGACACCATATTAAACCAAAAGGAAATATATAAATTTGGGAATAATCCTTATCTTTTAAGCTTAATTTGAAGAGTTAAATTAGGTCCATGATTCAAGAGATGCACATGCTTATTATATATTAAACAATTGATTGGCGTGATTTAGTCAAACCTTTATTTTTCTTTTTACATTTTTTTGGGTTGTTAATAATTAAAATATAGAAAAAAAAGTAGTCATGTTGGGTGTTTACATATAGGGAACGACTAATCTCTAATCTGTTAATTTTTATATTAAGATTTCTCATTTCAGCATTCAAAACAAACAGCTGCCTTCTTTGGCAAACGTTGATTGGTTTTCATTTGGGAGCAGTTAGCAGTCCTTTATCATACCCACGATGGCCTACCTTTCAGCTTTCTGTGGCACTAAAAACTGTCGCCCTATGTCTTTCTTAATCCTTAGTCACCAATTTTAAAGGCAAAATGCAAAATATCATGTGTTATATATTGGAGAATGCAGCCTATGGAAGTTGTAAAATAATAGTATTACTTTACACTCTTATTTAATTCCAAATAGTTATGAATAATAAAATGGTTAATTTTATACTAATTATTTCAAAAGTTATATAAACTATATTTTTTATTTAGTTGATGATATCAAATTATTTTATATTATAAGTAGATGATCATTAAATTTTTTACATTATATAATAGTTATATATAGTAGCGTTCATTTTTGAATTAAGAATTCAAAACAGCTCATCTCGTTTTTATTTCAAAGGAAATGCTCTTCTTTCGACCAAACAGCTGAAAAAATTCAACACTCCTGCGTTCAGGTTCAACTTGTCGGTTTATCTTTGAATCCAACCATTTTTCTTTCTTCCAACAATGATGTTATGAAATGCTTGTTGAATACAATTTTGTATCAACGCACATCCTCAATTTACATTAAAAGTAAATTATAAATACCATGCCTCTCTTCCATAAATCAAATCCCATACTTATAAAAAATTCAATACGCAGAAAAAAGAAACTTACTAGGATTTTTTGGTTAAAATTATTATGCTAATTATAAAGTTTAGTTATCATAGAGTTGTGCACATACGTAATTGATGATAATTTTCTTAAAAAAATAAATGTACCCTTTTCTTTTTCACGATGTCTTTCAATTAAGTGCCAAAAGAGATAAATCAGTCAATTTCTTGATTCATCAGAAGTGGTAGCTGAACTTTCTTTCAATCAAAATGTGAAAATGAAAGCGGAAGCTATATATACCTAATTCACCTTTGAATAAAGTGATAATTATCTACTCCATACGCCAGTGATGATCGGCCTATAATTTTTTTATGAAGATATTGATATGAATTTATTCGGTCAAAAATAATAATAAATATTTGTTGATAATTATGAATACATATAAGATAAATGTTTTTTCTAATATAATTTATTTCATACTTAATAATTAATTTAAATTTAAATTTATTTTATCTTTTGATTAAAAAATACAAACCTCAAAACATGAAATATGCAAATGCGTGGATACACATGATCCATGTTTTTTTCATCATCGTCATATGTGATACACGTCATTATGTTAGGTTGAAAGAATATGCAAATATTCTCAATTTAAAGCTTTAATGATAAATTGTTGCGTATTGTAAATTTGTGACTATATTTTTATTTTTTTGACAAATTCATAAAATATAAATCCATTTTTATACGATGAATAAAATTATTTTTTTAACAATTCTCTTTTTTATAAGTCATTATTATTTTACATTAGATATATCATGTTCTTATATCATGATTTTTTTTAATAATTCTCTCTTTTTCTTAATTTGAATTTGGACAATGCTTAAACTTCCTTAAGTGACGAGTGAGAATAACGTCATTAAATTAATACTAGTTTCCGCAATTTTGTTAAATTTTTTTATAGAAAAAAATCATGTCAAAACCGATAAGTAATCTATGACTTTTTATAGTTTACACTATCATAAAATAATTTAAAATTAAACTTAATTAGTAGGAAGAAAACACCAAACTTGCCCTTTGGGATATTTAAAAGTGCGAAAGCCTCGAAGAAATTAGAAAGAACAACAAAATACCACCCATGTTCATGAAGGCCGGTGTTCTGTTGGATCAGTAACAGCTTTTCCAGAAGGCCTGCAACTACACCGGAATCTGCAATTGCATTTTTTTTTCATACAAAAGTAAGAGTCGCATTTCCTTCCTGCACCCATTTTTTTCTTTTACCCCAACAAATTTTTGAAAATTCCAGCATTACCCTTACGTATGGGCCATACGAATTAACAATCCGTAAGGGCCAATACTGATTATGGGTCCATATGAATTGCCAATCTGGACAATCCGTATGGGCCCTTATGGATCCCTATTGGTGGCAAACACCACTAGTATTTGAAATGAAAAAAATTATGGTAAAATGTAATTTAGATTTTACAATTTATATTTGTTAAAAATAGTCTTCGCCCTATTGGTTTAAAAAGGGATGATTTTGGATTATCAAACACATAAATCATTTGATATGAGATTATTCAAGTTTAATTAATGGTCTTGAGTTTAAATCCTAACTACATTAAATATTCAAAGAAAAACTTTCCTACTTGTAATTAGGGATAAAAATAGGTCAAATTGTTCAATAGGAACCTATGGTCTAATCTACATCATGCCTAAGTTAGGCCAAACTCGTTTAGAAAAAAAAATCAATTTTTTTTTATTGAAATGTATTTAGTTAAAATGATCAAGTTCTAATTCATTTAAAAGACCTTTTAGGCCTAACATATCGACTAATTTAAATAAACATAAATAAATATTTATTACTATTATTATAATATTTAATTTGTTATAACATACTAAATTCTTATATTTATTTATCTTTTTAATGTTAAGCATAAATAAGTTATCATCAATGTCAAATTAGACCTTAAAAATATGCTCATATTATATAACAACTTGAATGTAATTATTAGTTTGGGTACTAAATTATTTCAAAGTGTATCCTTAAAAGAGGTTTATAAGTCAAACCAAACTTTTATGTAAGTTATGTCTTTAAAAAAAAGGCTTATGACAAGTAAGTGTATGTTTACTTTGTCATTCAAATCTTGGTTGCACGAATTCTATCACACCTAAACGAAAAAAATTACTAAAGGGATGCTTTGACTAACGTAAGTTGGATACCCCTCGAATGCTACTCCAAACATTCAATAAACATGTCATATTCATGTGATGTATGTGTGACTAAGTTTAGGCTCATGTTTAACAAAATATAGTTTCACATTGTGTATTTTTTACTCGTTCCTATCATAATTCTATTTGATTTGAATAGAACATACCTATAACCTCCCAAAAATAATGATTTTTGTAGTATTTTTTTATAATTGATTAATTTATGAAAATTAAAGCCCTTATTTTTAATATATAGATTAGACTAATTTTTTTTAATACTTAACTAAATCATATATGCTAGTCCTTTTCTTGAACCCCAAACCTTTTTCACTTTTACTTTTGGTATGGTGCTCACCGCTGATACTCGTGAAGATGGTAGAAGAACCACAACCATAACATATCTTTCTATTTTCATTTCACCATTGATACTAATAAATTTGAGTAAGAGTCCTTTTGTTTCTGCTTTCTCTTTCGTTTTTGCCTTTTGGAATTGTCGTTGTATGCCACTGCGTTGTTGTTAGCGGATAGCCACTTTTATTCGGTTCTAATATACGTTCGTTTATTTATTTTATATAGTTTTATTTATGTGTTTTCAATGAATCATTTAAATTAGCGTCCATCTATTTATTTATGTGTTATACAAGAGAAGTTGAACCGTTTTTCCCCATTTCTTAAATTCATTTATGGTACATATGCTTTAATTTGGTGTCTTTTCTTTACTGTTCGTTATCTTTTGACTTCTTTTAAGTGGAAATAATATAAACTTTCTTGAAGAGATATGAATTTTATTGAACTAAAAAGAATTGAGAGAAAAATAAATTGGAGTAAGAATAAAGAATTTTTGAAATCATAAAGATTTTTCATAATATTATTTATTCATAAATTATTATATATGATAAATAATTAAATATGTTACTTTATGATAGTTATCTTAAAAGTGATACCAAAAATAATTTTTATATAGTTGATACAAGTTATATCAATATCGAAAGTAAAAAAAAAAAATGAAGCAAAAAGAGTTACATCAATATAACTTGTGGAAACATACCATCTTTAAAAATATTTAGACATAGTTCAAAAAAATTATAAATATTAGATAAATGATGTACATGTTTTATTTTTGTTTTTTATGGGCAAGTACATGTTGGATGTTATAATTTTATATTAGGAATTGAAAAAAAAAATCAAGAAAGTAAAATGTCATGGCCAGGTTAAAAAGGGTCATATATAGATTCGTGCAAAATCTAAAAATAGAGAACAAACATAGCTCGAGCAAATTAACAATGAAACACATACACTAACACACAATTATAAAGAGTCACAGATTCACGGTAACAAAGAACACGCATTAACAATGAAAAATACACATTAACAAAGAGTAAACACACTGATATATAGCAAACACACTTACTAACTGACTAACACACACTAGTAAATAGCAAACATAAAGTAACAATGACAAACTAGGAGCAAGAATGCATGACACGAGAATGTGTCAGCATTTTAGCCTGAGACTAATTAATGGCAACTGATTAGAAAGTAAATTTCTACACTAGTTAAATTAAAAACCAATCTAAAGAATTTACTATGATTTTTTTAAATGATAAGATCGACACTCACATTTAAGATTAATTGGGGAACCAATTTAGGTATAAAAAAAAAATTCTATATCAATTTTTTCATTCAACTAATCTTTTTTTTTTTCTAGACCTATTTTTTAGTAACTACTTTTGTTTGTTTTTTCTGAGATTTATCAGCGAGCCAATGTTCCATTTCAAGACTAGTTCCTTTAGCCATATAGAGATTAGATTTTGTCAAATCCAACAAAATTTTCTCCATATTCATGCATTATTAGAAATTTAATTTCTAATAATATGCTTAAAGAATCCAATTATTTATCAACTTATCAATTGTGTTAAAAATATATTTTTTTTTAACTATCATGGTTAGGACCTTTGACTTTTCCATGAATCTTAAAGTATTATTACAAATTTCAGATCTTTGGATTAACTATAAAACTATCTCAATTTTAAATTTAATCATATTTAAAGTTTATTTTCCTGTTTAAAAGTGTATTATATAGAGCTCAATCATCCAAGTCTTCCCTGGCAATCTTAACGGATATTATTATCTGAGTTATGTCTATTAAATTGTGTTAGAAAAAATTGATATTAACTAATGTAAAATATTCAATATCAATATTACAAAAATATCCACACATTACATCAATTTTTAGACAATTGATATAGACATTGAATGTGAAAAATATATTTTAAACTAGTGACGTATTCGCCGTGTGTGTGTTTTTAATTCAAATCTTTAGGACAAGTTATTATTCATTTGTTATTTGTGATTTTATGTTGTGCCAAAAAATATTCCACTATCAGGCTTTATTAAGTTGTGGAGGATAAAAATATTCTTTTGTCATTAAACAGATGAAAAAAAAAGAGCGAAACAAAGTTATAATTGTGTATTCAACTGAAAAAAGTAAAAAATATAATTATATTAAATAACTGTTACATCTTTTTAATATAAAATAACTGTGACTAAGCGGTAAAAAAGATAAAAGGATTGTTTGAAAGCTTTCTCCTGTGTTTCATTTTCTCTTATTTTAGAAGAAAAACCTTTTATGTAAATTCTACTATATTTATTTTTCCTTTCTTTTTTTTTCCAGCCAAAATAAAATGTTCATTTTTTTTCTACATCAGCTTTAATTTGCTCTTTTAAATTTTTACCTGTCAAAATGATGTATGAATATTCTTTAGGACTTTTCTTCCTAGGGGATCTGGTTAATTATTTTATAAAGGAATTTTTTTCCTAAATTTAATATATAAACACAATACATGTATATATTTAAAATTTGTTTGTTGTACCAAAAAAAAATATTTGTATTATTTTTAAAATAAAATAAAACTACACTTTTAATTATTTTCCTAAGACAAAATATATAAAACAGTAAAACATGGCATGATGATAAGGATAATTAACCCATATAAGAAAAATGTTCAAAGTAGAAAACAAAAGCACTGCAAGAACCGTACAGGTTCGCACCTGATAACAGTGTAACTCACATTCTCACTCACTAAAAACGCACACGTGTCCACCGCACGCACGAATGGAACACCCACCAATAAACCCCCAAAGAATTGCCACGTGTCGGTGACCGGAAAGTGAGTGGCCACGCTGGGCGAATATCCCACCACTAAGCCCAAATGGCCCACTCGTTGCGCAACTGGGTGACCGGGTACAGCCGGTCGACCTCGCCACGTCACCTGCGGGCCCCCACCGTCACAAGCTGGCGACGCTTTTACGGACCTAAAACCTCAGCCATGATGAAGTTTGTGGATGAGATTCGAGGAGGAAAAAAAAAGATTAAAAGCTTAAAGCCTCATCCCAAAAAAATAAATAAAAAAAGAAAGTGATAAAAAAAAAATAGGAAAAGTGCAAAGGTAAGCATCAGCACCAATAGCCAGTAAATTTGCGCCACTTGTCGCGATCGTACACGCCAAAGCTTCTCCGTCTCAAAAATAAAAAATAACGAGTCGTTAATTTCCGAAACAAAAAAAATATAAATCCACACGAAATTGTAGTGGCTGAGATTGCTCCTCGCGCTTAAACACTTTCGGGCGAGTGTGTGTGTAGCAGTTTCTGGTTCTGTTTTTGGTTTCGTTTCAGCAAAACCTCTCTTCTTCTTCTGATTGATTCCACCTCGCGATTTTTCGATTTTCGTTTGTTTTCTTCTTTTTCGGTTTCTGATCTGAACTCGATTCGATTCGCTATTGCCGGAAAATGAGTCCTCCGGCAAGTGTCCGGTGATGATCGCTCCCTCGAGAGGTTGTTGAGGTTATCGTTGTTGTTCTTCGAAGTCATGGTTTCGATCTGAGGTATTCGTTTTCCTTTTTATATTTTTTAGTTTAATTTAATTTGTTCTGTTTGGTTTCCGAGAAAATTGAAGCGAACTGCGAACGGATTTACCTCATCTGGATTTGGATGTAACAGGTGCTGTCAGTGCTCACAGCGCGACGCTGTTGAGTTGAAATTTCGCTGGTTTTGAGTTGCTTTGTGACTAATTTTTTTTCTCGGCAACCAAACAGGAGGATTCAAAATTTGCACTGATTAATTAGTAAAGTATATTTGTGAAAGTGAAGATAGAAATGGTTGTTGTTGTTGAATTTGTGATGTGATTTTTCTTGTTTCTGTACTAATTGTAGTTTCTCTCTCTCTTTTTTCGCGTTTGAAAGGTTTTGGCGCTCTCGAGTTCGTTTTGGTGAGGATTCTGATTAAGGAAAATTTTCTTTTATTCATTCGGAGGAGAAGCGTCTCAAACTCTCTCTCTTTCTCCCTCGGTTGTTTATTTTTGAAATTTTATTTTCCTTTTTCTTCTATGTAGTACTGTTTTACGTGTGACATGTGAATTGGAATGCTTATTCCAGCTTATACAAAACAGAGACGGATCTCTTCCTATTGTTCTCGCTTTGTTTCTTTTGCAGTAGCATCATCATCATCACCATACCTTGTTCAGATTCTGCTCACTTTCACCACAACGGCTTTACTATTTACCGCGTTTCGTTTTCGTGTCACCGCAAATAATGAAAGGAGGTGTTCCCTGTATCCACTCCTCGTCAGGGAAGATCTGAAGCAGTGCTAGCTGCTCACGTCCTGTAATGGACGCATACTCCTCCGGCGAAGAAGTGGTTGTTAAGGTTAGAGTTATTGTGATATATATGGGGAAGTTTCTCACTTTCTCGTGAAAGTGAGTTAGTAAAGTTTTGGTACTGTTGTCTGATGAGTGGTTAAGTGGCTTTTTGCAGACTAGAAAACCATATACAATCACTAAGCAAAGGGAACGATGGACAGAGGAGGAGCATAATAGGTTTCTAGAAGCTTTGAAACTACACGGGCGAGCATGGCAGCGCATAGAAGGTGATAGTGTGTTGTACTTGAAGATTATCTCTTGTTCTTCCTATATAAAGATTGGTGTAATATTCTAGTAGAAAATGGCATGAACTGATCTTCATATTTGATTTATTCTTGCTTTTTTTTTTTGGTTCGTTAATTTATAGTTGATTTGATCTGTCCTTTTTTTTATTCCATGGCTCGACCCCCCTTCTTGGTGTTTCACTTCTGCTGTACAGAGCATATAGGAACAAAGACTGCCGTGCAAATAAGGAGTCATGCACAGAAGTTCTTTACAAAGGTCAATGGGTACCTTCTCACCTTGGTTTATATGTTTAAAATTTCCTTCCTTTTGTTTTTAACTTATGCTTTAAAAGACTTGCTGTCGATTTATGTATCAGTTCCGTATCTCTTTTGATTCACTTTGATGAATAAAAATCCCTTCTAACTGCTCAAAATAGTTCTGTATCTTTTTTTTTTTTTGGGTACAGTAAATAGTTCTGTATCTGATCTGGTTGATTTCAACTATATCATGATATCAATTTAAAAATATAAAAAAATCCTAACTAAATTAACAACTTCCATGGTGATATTCAAATGTCATGTAAAGTATAGTACTTCTTCAGTATCAGAACCCAAAATAATTTTGTTGATAAAATTGTGAACACGAGTCAAGGGACTTGTGAGTTGACTTTATATAAGGGATTGCAAAATTAAAGTAATTATTGAAGGGAATGAAAATCCAATAAACTTACCACTAAAAAATGGAGATAAATTTATTGAGATAATGATAATGATATTGGTTTGTAAAATTAGCATTATTTAAATAGTGAATATTATCCTTTTATTTTAAGAGTATTATCTTTAAAATGATTTTTTTTTTCTTATCCTTTTCTCAGCCTCATTTCTTATCCTCAAATTGAATAGAACCCCCACTCCTAAATGCTAAATTGACACTAGAACTTCTGTAGAGTTTGGACTAATTTGAACAAAGAAATCCACAGTAGTCATGATCATAGTCATGATCAAACTGATTGGCTTGATCTTGCAATCCCAAATAGACACTACGCAGAAGCATGCTTTAACTTGCACCAATAAAGTAATATTATATAACTCTAGCTTCATACCTAATCAACAAATGGTTCATCTTTGGCATAGTATCAGTGAAAAGCGGTAGCACTTTGGCAAGGCAATCATTTTCTCCTTTTGTTGCTGATTTCGATAATACAAAAATTTGCAATGCTACTCTGGGGGTTCTAGCAACAATGGGTTTTATTTGTCATAATGATATAGTATAGGTGTTCTATATGTTAGGTAGTGCCTTGGGTTGGGCTTTTTTTGATTGAGCCAACTTGGAGTTAAAAAAGGAAGGTGCTAGTGTGGACATGTTATGCATTTGACATATTTGGGAGGAGAGGGTTTTAAAATTTGCCTCTTCCTTGCCTAATGAGGTGCAACACCTAACGTTTGATTATAAAAGAAATTGGTCTTGATGTTTGAGCAATGTTGTATGTAAGGAAAAGTTGAAACTCACCATTTGTGGTGTTGTGTGAGGTTGGAAAAAATTCTGTGTTTCTAGTGCTTTGTTTTAATGAGATTTTTTTTTCTGAGATTATGTGTGTTAGAGATGTTATATAAAACCATTAATGTGTCCGTATAAGTTTTTTGAGATAGTTTGTTCATGACATAGCATCAAAGCTTCTATGACCATGTGGTCTAGAGTTTCATTCTTGTTGGCCATCATTCTTCTAAATTGTGTATAGCCTTTGGCAACTAGACGTGCCTTAAGTGATAAGTCACAACTTGACTGTCAAGGCCAAGTTTCACAGTAAAAATATCGCGACGAATCAACAATAGACTTGCCTAGTGGGAGAAGAATGAGGTCCATTTGAAGGGGACACATTTCATCAAGCATAGCTTGTTGTCATCCAAGATAAGATAAGGCATCACCTAAAGTTTTAGGCCTAAAAACAGAAGACAAAGAAGAAATGCAAGTGTAGTACAAGAAAAATAACGATAACTTAAAGAAGTGACAATTTGGAGAAAGATTACAAGTTCAACATATACCTTTACGAAGTGCAATGGGAAAATCAAGTTCTTGAGGAAATGTCTGAGGTTACATGATGATTGGTTTTGGAGGAGAGTTGTTCCCATCACTAGTTGCTAGTGTCTTTAGGGAAAATGATGACTTTGAAGGGGGAAAGGTAATGGGGACATACATTAGGGGAGGTAGTGGTATAGTTGTGGAGTCTGAGTTAGGTGTGGATGGTGAAGACACACAAATGTAACATCATTTGAGACTAAATAATGATGAATAAGCCGAGAGCAACATACTAACATTAATAACTTTGAGACTGAGTGCATCCTAGGAAATTGAAATTGAGGCCCTAAAAATTGTAGGGCCAAACTAGGCTCTTAAAATTGAGGTCCTAAAAATTTTAGGGCCAAACTACTGGGCCTATTTTTGCCCAATATTTTCTTAGTTTTTCCTTTTATATTTATATAAATATATATTTAGATAAAAAAACAAAAGGGGCCAATTTGGCCCAGTTTGATGGTCGGGCCAAAAAATGCAGTCTACAAGAAATTCAGCTCAATTTGTATTTCATACCTTGGCCTGCTATGCTGGGTGGTCAAATTTGGCACCTCTACGTTGGAAGCCATAAAGCTTTGGAATTGTTGAGATAGATATTCATGGGTAGTATCACTTTGTAGGGTGTGAATGAGAACACCAAATTGTTTTTTATTTCTTGATAAAATGATGTAAAGATTCAAAACAACTCAGATCGATTTACCATTAAAAATAGCCAAGTCTGTCAAGAATAATCTTCTATAAAGGTGACAAAATATCTTGACTCTAAAGTAGGCATGCCATGACATAAGCCCCATACATCAGAGTGAACCAAAACAAAAGGAAACCTATCTCTACAAATGACACAATAAGGAAAAGAACTTTGAACATGTTTTCCAAATTGACAAGACTCACAAGACAAGGTTGGTAACTTGGACAGACTTGACACCATTTGTTTTTGCTTGTAAGACTAGGATGACCCAATTTATAATGGATGAGAATAGGAGAATATGCAACCAAACTAGAATGTAGTTAAGTCCCCATGACTCACGTATGGCCCAAACTCTAATCCTGCAAGAAAACAAAATATTTAGTGAATCAAACCACATAATCAAGAGAACGAGCAAAGGCGACTACTGGATAATAGATTAATCGAAAACTTGAGGACATGGAAGACATTGTCAATTGAGAGAGAAGGAAAGGGGTGGACAATAGTAAGCAACTCTGTTTAATTTTCGCCTTCCAAAAAAAAAAAAAAAACTCTGTTTAATTTTCAGTACTGTTGATTACATCACAGTTTTGCTGTTTAGAAAGCAATGTGTAACAGATAAAACTTTATGCCTACTATGAGGGGGATGACTAGAACTATATTTGTTTGATGAAGTTTGAGTGAGTTATTCAAGTGTGAAGATGTGAGGTTCAGATCTTTTCTTTCTACAAATGCAGATAGTGGTGTGTGGTGGTTTTCTTTTTCTGGAGCCCACTGTATTATGCTTATGCCTTTCATAGGGAGAAAATTAATGGGTCAGTCACAATGCCATATTAGGTTTCATGAGAAGCATGATAATTTGAAGGCACCTGCTTCTATTATTTGGTGGTGAGAGAACAAGCAATTTCTATATGAAGAGTTGAAAACACAAAGAGAATGTATGTAGAAGCATTGAACTTTATTGAATTTATCAGGCATTTTAAGTGGTGGAAGAACCAAATTCAATATTGTGATGGAGGATTTGTGGTAGAGCTTAGAAGGGCTATCTAGCATTGTTTTGCTTTGATTCATCGTATACATAAAACTACTGTTTCAGTTATTCAATGCCCTTGATAATTTATTTCATGCTTTCCTTCGGTGATCTTTTTTTCTTTACCTGGATACAAGTACTATTTGTGAAGATAAAATTCCTCTGTTTTTGGTAAGCTTTTTTTCTTTCTTCCTAATTTAATTATCATTTGTTTCTGAAACAATTTTTACTAGAGTATATACTTGTATAACTGTTAAAACAGTTTTGTAAGGGCTGTTAGCTTTTGCTAACAGCACCTCCCTAACAATTTTGTATAACTGTTGAAACAGTTTTGTAAGGGCTGTTAGCTTTTGCTAACTGCACCTCCCTAACAATTTTGTACTCAGTACTCTGTTCAGAGGTCTATAAATACCTTTCTGTAACTACCTCTGTAACTAACTTTTGAGATATTCAATAATATCTGTTTTCTGTCTTTTCTCTCTCAATCTATCGAATATGGTATCTAGAGCCAATTTTTCGACGCGTTCTTCCCTTCGCAAGTTCTAGATCCTTTTGTCTATGGCTTCCGCATCTCCGAGTTTCGTTTCTCAATCATTTCCTAATTCCATCGCCGAGAAGCTCGATGATTTGAACTATCTCCATTGGCGACAACATGTTGAGCATGTCATCAAATAGCATAAATTGCAGTGTTTTGTTGTGAATCCGGTGGTTCCACCGCGTTATCTCACTGAAGACGATCACATAGCTGATCGTGTCAATCCTGAGTATGAGGCATGGGAAGTTCAGGACCAAACACTCCTTGTTTTTCAAACCTTTAAGTCCATGGTTGAATTACAACTTAATACTAAAATTAAAAGTTTCCAAGGGGGGAGGTGAGTACAAAACCTTTTCTGCTCTCCTAGCCTCTCATGGCTTCTCTCACAGATTCATTTGTCCCAACACTCATCACCAAAATGGTGTGGTTGAAAGAAAACATAGACATATTGTTGGCTTGGGTCTTACTTTATTACATCATGAATCTTACCCATACAATTTTGGGATTATGCTTTTACCCCAGCTGTCTATTTAATTAATAGACTTCCCATTGCTTCCCTCAACTTTGCTATTCCTTATGTCACTCTGTTCCGCAAAGATCCTGATTTTCAGTTTCTTAAAAACCTTTGGTTGTGCATGTTTTCCATTATTGAGGCCTTATCATACACACAAGCTTGGCTTTCGTTCTCAAGAGTGTCTGTTTTTAGGGTATTCGTCTTCTCACAAAGGTTATAAGTGTCTGTCTTCAACTGGCAGAATCTACATTTGTAAAGATGTCTTGTTTAATGAACTAAGGTTTCCATACTCTGACTTATTTCCCTCTTCTCCTAACTCAGTAAAGAATCTTGATTCCTATTTCAGCCTTTGTCCTAATTGGTCTCCACCATCTGTGAGTCTTACTCCCCAACCATCCTAATTGTCTACTTCCCACTCCTCTCCTGCACCTTGCATTCCCCTGATTTTTCTCCTATTCCAGTCAACCCTCCCTACAGTCTCCCATTTTGTTTCTCAACAATCTTGACCCTCTGAGTCCACTTCTTTGCATCCTCAAACATCAGAGTCCACCACCCTTAGTTTACCATCTTTTGTGTCTGTTTCTGCTGTTAACTCTACCCTAGTTAACACTCATCCTATGCAAACAAGGTCCAAGTCTGGGATTCACAATCCTAGACTTCATCCTTCATTATTTCTTGTTCATTCCTAGCCTAAAACTGTCAAACAGGCCCTTGAGAATCCAGATTGGTTTGCTGCCATGCAACAAGAGTATGATGCTCTTCTGAAAAACAGAACTTGGGACTTGGTTTCATTACCTTCCAACAGACAAGCTATTGGATGTAAGTGAAATTTTAGAGTTAAGGAAAATGCTGATGGCTCTATTAACAAATTTAAAGCAAGGCTGGTAGCTAAGGGTTTCCATCAAGTCTATGGTTCCGATTTCCATGAGAACTTTTCCCGTGGTAAAGCCTATCACAATTCATACTATTCTCACCCTTGCACTCTCACATGGTTGGGAGCTGTTTCAGCTGGATATAAACAATGCCTTTTTAAATGGAGTTCTTAAAGAATCAATGTTTATGACACAGCCTCCTGACTTTGAAGTTGGGGATAGGTTTCTTGTTTGCAAACTTAACAAGGCTCTCTATGGCTTAAAACAAGCCCCAAGGCAGTGGTTTGATAGGTTAAAGTCTACTCTTCTTCAGTTTGGTTTTGTGGGCAGCAAATGTGATTCTTCCCTGTTTATCTACAAGCATCAGACTCACACTGTCTATCTTCTAGTTTATGTGGATGATATTATCATCACAGGTAGTTCTACCTCTCTCATTCAGCAGCTAACTACTAAACTCCACATCGCTTTCTCTCTTAAGCAACTTGGTCATTTGGATTATTTCTTGGGCCTAGAGATCAAGTATCTGCCTAATAATAACTCTATAGTGATGACTCAGAACAAATATGTGATTTACTTCACAAAACTCACATGGCAGAAGCCCATTCTATTTCCTCTCCCATGGTTTCTAATTGCAAGTTATCCAAGTAAGGTGCTGATTTATTTCAAGATCCAACTCTATACAGATCAGTGGTGGGTGCACTACAGTATGCTACTTTAACTAGACCTGAAATCAGCTTTGCTGTCAATAAAGTCTGTCAGTTTATGGCTAGGCCTCTTGAATCTCATTGGGCAGTATTTAAAAGGATTTTGAGGCATCTCAAAGGTACCTTGTCTCATGGGTTACTTCTTTAGCCTGCTTCTCTTGCCAAGCCCTTGGCTCTTCGTGCGTTTTGTGATGCTAATTAGGCATCTAACGTTGATGACAGGCATTCCACCTCAGGAGCAGCCATCTTTCTTGGTCCAAATCTGATATCTTGGTGGTCTCGCAAACAGAAGGTCACTGCACGGTCCAACACTGAAGCTGAGTACCATAGTTTGGCTCAAACCCTGCTGAGTTGACATGGATTCATGCCTTACTAACAGAGTTGCAAGTCCCTTTTACCACTCCTGTTCTTTACTGTGATAATCAGGTGCTGTGTCAATTGCTCATATTCCTGTGTTTCATAGTCGCACTAAACATACGTAGATTGATGCCTCTTTCGTTAGGGAAAAGGTTCTGGCCAAGCAGCTTTTTATCTTTCATATTCCAACTCTGAATCAGTGGGCTGACGTGCTGACCAAGCCTCTGAAAACTCAATGTGAAGAGTTTTTCCTCCGAAAACTCTTCCCCTTGAGTTTGAGGGGGGGGGGGGGGGGGGTATTAGAGTATATACTTGTATAACTGTTAAAACAGTTTTGTAAGGGCTGTTAGCTTTTGCTAACAGAACCTCCCTAAAACTCAAGGGCTGTTAAAACAATTTTGTACTCAGTACTCAGTTCAGAGGTCTAATACCTCTTTGTAACTAACTTTTGAGATATTCAATAATATCTGTTTTCTCTCTCAATCTATCGAATAATTTAAAATGTGTTTATTTCCAAAGAATTAATGCAATATTTCCTTCTATGTACTCAATTGAAATGTTCCCAACTTTCTGTCTTTGTGTTCTAGGAATGCTTAGCTGTCAAGATGGCTATTTTACGTGATCCCTTTAATTAAATGTTATGTGTTTGTTATTTATTATGGGAAAATAATATGAAACTTTTAACACAAAAGTTGATTACTTTAACAACAACAACAACGTTGCTTTTTATTTATATCCCTTCCAAGTTGACTTTCTGACAATTGAAAATAACGAGGTGTGAATTTATTATGTTTGCTAAATTAGCTGAGGGAAGTTACACGATTGTTTGATTCATCATAACAAGAGTGCAGTACCTATTTTGGGAACTTGGGAGTTTCAAGACCTAGTAAATTGTTTGATACTGGAAGATAACTATCAATCTATCATTTGATGTGTTGATACTGGAGTTGAATTTTTAATGATGGATCATGGGAGTAACAGCTAGGTAGATTAGAACAATTATTGTGTTCAAAATTAAGAAGGATTCTTCAAGAAGGACTAGATGATTTTGAGGACTTTAGTGTTGTTAGGTTATAAGTTATGATTATTGATTTCTATATAAAGAAAAGTTGGTCCTTCAAACCCAAAAGGGTGGATGGAATTCCAGCGCTAGGATGCTGGCATGCATTGCCACACAGATGATGTGTTTGGTTTAGAGGACGAAAATAGAGGAGAATTTTTTTAATTAAAGTAGAGTGTAAAAGGTGTGGGTCCAACATGGGACCCACAAAATTTGTCTCCTATTTCTGTCCTCCCTCCCTTAACCAAACACAGCCAGAAAGACCAATCTACCTTTATATTAATGATCTCAACCTTAGTGTTAAGTGAACCGGTTTATTGGAATATTAACATTGGTCATGCTAATTTCTAGAAGAGCTTAATGTCTATTTGAGTACTGAAAGTTAAACAGAGGTGCTAATTATTAGTTAAAAGATGGACAGTGAACGTGCAAATGCTCTATCTTTCTCCCTCTCTCCCTTGGAAAAGAATTTGCATATTTCAATGATGGGGGGCTGGTGTAATCAATTTGATTATCATGGTCAAACCAGCACCCCGCCCCCCCCCCCCCCCCCCCCCCCCCCTTTATTTGACTGTGCTAGGATTCATTTATCCTGCATAGAATCAAACTTCTTGTCAAATCTATGATTAGTAGCAGCAAAAATGTTCACCCATCCAACTCCAAATGAGTGTAGGGGCCTGGGATAACAGTTCAAAAGTACCCCTATAGCCACAAATACAACTATTCACAGCTGATCTTACATGGAATTCAAATAGAGCCTAGTAGAAACTTTCAGATGAGCTCAAACCCGAGAAATAAAAGCAGAAGCTTACTTAATTTGACTGGGATTACTTGTGGGGTCCAAGAATGAACAAAACCAAGCTTTGACATCAAGTTTAACTTGACCATTATACAGCTCACAGGAAATGTTATCGTCTTATGTTATGGATAATGTTCTCCGACTAATATGGAACTTTCCTGATTATGCAGAAGTGAGAAATTGAAAAAGAGGAATTTACACCCTGAAAAAAAATGATGTGACAACATTTTTTTTTATTAATGGAATACATTTTTTATTTACTATTTAAAAAAGGGAAGAGCAATTGAAGCCAAAGAATGAGTATTTTAATGGCCTGATAATAGGTCTTGTTAGTTGTTACTAATGCTACACTCTACTGGGCTCAATGAAAGTTTGTTAAATTTTTAGAATTAAAAATAAATAAATGATTATTATCACTAATCTGGAATCTATAAATTGCTTCCAAACAGAGAAACTTCTTGAAATGCCTTTTGTATATTTCTGTGAACAGGAATGGCCGAAAGAATCAATCCAAGGCTTAAACATAATTTGATAGAACATTACTTTCACATATAAAGTTGCTAACCTCTTGCAGTGACAGTGGATCACCACAGAAACAAGAGTAATCAGTGGTGACTTCTGCAAATTTTTGGGAACTGCTACCATCAATGTAGTTTCATAGAACTGTGTTTTCGTAATGACAATAGCTTCCTACATCTTTGGAGTCTACTACGAATCAGTGATGTTGATATACATCTTTTTATTTGAAAGACAACCAGTTTCCAGCTCACCAAATCCAAATGCATCTTGATTACATCCACGGCTAATTTTTCCCCAACTTGATTGAAAAATATTTCTGGATCTTTTCTTTTCTAAGATTTCTTGCTTGAATACACTGAAATGTCTGTTACACCTATTTTTATTTTCGAAAAAGTATTTTGGAAATTCTGCATTAGGAACAAACGTGCTACTACTCCAGTAAGTGCTTTTAATGGTTTTTGTGAAACTTCACTTGCTGATAATACCATTTGGAATTTTACTTCCAGCTGGAGAAAGAGGCCCTTGTAAAGGGTGTTCCAATTGGACAGGCTCTTGATATAGACATTCCCCCTCCACGGCCCAAAAGAAAGCCAAACAATCCTTATCCTCGGAAGACCAGGATTGGTACCACATCATTACATAGTGGAGCAAAGGATGGAAAACTCAATTTAGTTGAATCTTCACATGTTAATCAAGCACTGGACTTGAAAAAAGAACCACTTCCAGAGGTTAATATTTTTTTTTTATATTTTACTTCACACAAATTCTTTTTAAGTTTCTCTCAGTGAAATAATTCAGCTTGTTCCTTATTTATTAGAAACATGATTTAGACGAAGGGCTAACAACTGTAAAAGAAAATAAGGATGAGAACCACGCAAAAGTATTTACTCTTCTCCAGGAGGTACCCTGTTCCTCTGTATCTTCAGCAAATGAGAGTTCAATAACAATGTCTGTGCCACTGGGAAATCCATGTGCCTTCAAGGAGATTACACCTTCCGTGAAAGAGGTAATAGCACGAGATGAAAAAACTGAATCTTTTGTCACTGTTGAACCTGAAAATGGGAAGTTGGAGATCAATGATGGAAAACAGACTAATGGCACTAGTAAAGACTCCAGGTTAGAGGATTCTGATGCTTTACATATGAAATTGGTTCAAAATGAGAAACCAGATGGTCTTGATTGTGAATTAACAATAGATGGGATGCAAGGCAATCAGAATTACCCTAGGCATGTTACTGTGCACGTTGTTGATGGGAACCTTGGAACAAATACTCAAAATCCATCACAAGATATGTTGTTTCGAGATTCCATGTTTCAGCCAATAGGAGGGGTTAACGGGCAACGAAATGTTTTTACCAATACAGCTCCATCGAACACAAGTGAAAGTCAAAATAACACTGCACGATCTTCTGTTCATCAATCATTTCTTCCTTATCCTCCCTTCACACAACACAACCAAGACGATTACCAATCATTTCTTCACATGTCTTCAACATTTTCAAATCTTATTGTCTCTACCTTGATGCAAAACCCAGCAGCTCATGCTGCTGCAAGTTTCGCTGCTACATTTTGGCCGTATGCAAATCCAGAAACTTCAGCAAATTCTCCTAGGTGCTCCCAAGGAGGTTTTACAAATAGACAAATTGGTTCCCCTCCAAGCGTTGCAGCTATTGCAGCTGCTACTGTAGCAGCTGCAACTGCATGGTGGGCAGCTCATGGATTGCTTCCTTTGTGTGCTCCTCTTCATACTTCTTTTGCCTGTCCTGCATCAGTGACTACAGTTCCATCAATGAATACCGGTGAAGCACCGGCTCTGAAGGCAGAGCAAGAAAAAACTACTCTACAAAATCCTCCTCTTCAAGATCAGATGCTGGATCCAGAATACTCGGAAGCTCAACAAGCTCAACATTCAGCTTCAAAGTCACCAGCTGCCATTTTATCAGATTCTGAGAGTGGAGATGCCAAGTTAAATACTTCATCAAAGGTTACTGATCATGAGACGAACAAAACAATTTCTGAGCACCTTGATTCCAACAAAACAAAGGGAAGAAAACCGGTTGACCGTTCCTCATGTGGTTCCAACACGGCCTCTAGCAGCGATGTGGAAACTGATGCACTAGAGAAGGGTGAGAAAGGGAAGGAAGAGCCTGAAATACCTGATGCTAACCAATTAGCCATTGAGTTTAGTAATCGTCGTAGAAGCGTTAGCAACCTTACTGATTCTTGGAAAGAGGTTTCTGAAGAGGTATCCCAGTTACTACTTGTAATGAAATTTTTATACAATTCTTGCATGTATTGCTTCTCTTCTCATGTTACTTATTTTCAGGGGAGACTGGCCTTTCAGGCTCTGTTCTCCAGAGAGGTGTTGCCTCAAAGCTTTTCACCTCCTCATGCTTTGAAGAATACGGATCATCAAATGGACAACGCCAATGATAACAAGCAAAACATAGATGACAAAGATGAAGATCTTGACGGCAGCAAGAAATGCAGTTCTAATTATGAAGCGATGCAGAAAAACCTGCTATTTGTAGAAAATAACGAGGGACTGTTAACCATAGGGCTTGGACAAGGAAAGCTTAAGACTCATCGAACAGGTTTTAAACCCTACAAAAGATGTTCCATGGAGGCCAAGGAAAATAGGGTTGGAGCAAGCAGCAATCAAGGTGAAGAGCAAGGTTGTAAGAGAATACGTTTGGAAGGGGAGACTTCGACTTGAGGTTCGATATATGCAGTAACATAAAGGCAACCTTTGGTTTTTGCATATCATTTCTTTATCCCTCCAACGGTGTACCTATATTGTATGTTTATTTCTAATTCTGCAGCTCACGAAACTTGTCGTGTAGATGTGTGTACCGTATTAAATTACTGTGTACGCTCTTTTACTATCTTTGTATGATGTTAATGCTGTTTAAAACTCCGCTAAATAGACTTAGATAAGAAACATTAAGTATTGTTTGAGCCATGAACATCAAGTAATTTATGATCCTTCATTCAGCCACTTTCCACGTTTTACATATGAACTATTTTTTCTTTTACAAACTCTACCCAGATTGAACCAATTTTTCAGACTGCAGGATGTGCTTGCATGTTGATGTGGTGGATGCATTACAATGTGACGGAAGTGATTTCTTTTTCACTAGGCTTTGAAGTTTGTCGGCTTCCTTGATGATGTTAATAAATTCTCAATCCTAAATTTCTTGTATACGATGACTTTTATTAATTTTCCATGTTTATAAATGCAGTTTGCAATAGTTGTTTTTCATCAAATCCTATTTTGAAATGAAAATCAATGATAAATATTGAAATAATTTTAAATTGCTTGTGGTTACTAAAGCAATGTTTGGTTTAAAGTTACAAAGTATGTTTTGTGAATAACAATGTAAAATTGCATGTTTCAATGCATAAAATGAGAAAGAAAATTGTTACTTTGAAGTAAAAGTACTTGAGTTTTTCCAACTTCAATCCAAACATGCACTAAGCCTGTTTGTATTTCCACTAGGTAGGCTTTTTGTCTTGGGAAAAAAATTTTCCTTTTACTTTCTGTACTTTGAGAAGCCTAACGTAGTTAGGTTGTGGGCGTGAAACAATGACAGAGGCTCTAACTAGTTCTCTGCATTACAATACTGAAATCATGACAATTTTCATAAAAAAAAAATAAAAGCAGCAGTCATCCTAAATTTGAAAGTAATTAGATAGACATTTGTATTGCTTTATTATAGTAATGAAAGAATTTTCATTAAAAGATAACAGGCATCATCTTATATTTGAAATATTTTTCATAATTGTTTTAAAGCAATCAATTGATGACAGAGCCTTTTACTGCAACCCCTGGATAATTGAATATTCCTGCTGCATGCAAACAAGATTTGCAGGAAAATTTCCGAGGAAGTAAAATTTAAATCCATCTTTCCCCTTAGAAATTTCAATTCATTGATAATAGTGGTTTAAAAATTGTACAGGACTATAAGCTATACACTATTTACAAATTCCATGTCAAAGAATTAACATTCTATACATGAAATCATGCAGTAAAGGCAAAGTGGCCTTACAAGGCCATGATAGGTTATATATATCTATCTATATACAATATGGTATCTGTCAAAGGTTGCTTCTCGTCCGTACTCATCATAGGAAGTCAACATTCATGTCAGCAACAAATTGCTTCACCGATTCCAAAAGTGGTGATGCAAAGTCACTATAAAAACCAGTTATTTACTTTGATAAAAGTGTATGTGCTTTCTCTGAAGAGGACTCCGCTGAAGATTTTTTACGAGACTGCAAGCTGTGAATATATTGTAAGATTCGCTCCTTATTAGTGGATACAAGTGAAAATGGTGGGTTCAGTGGAAGGTTCTCTGCTTCTGTCACGATAAATGAAAGTAGAAGCATCGCTTTTGAGTAAGATGCAGCAGCCCTATCTCTGATCTCCATATATTCATCTACCTAGAAAAACGGTAAAAGAAATAAAAAGAAAAACCCACTCAGGCAAGTACTGATTAATTTATAATAATGGCCTTTTCATGTCTGTATGCTCTTGAGGAAGACTTATAATATAGAAGGTTGGTTAGAAAATTTAAAAGTTAACAATATTGGACTACTTACAGCACCACTTGTCCCAATTAAGAGAGCTTTTTGGAATATAATTTCCATTGCATCTGGCATCTCAGCTGCCCCTGCAATTGGTTTTTGGAGTACATAGTTAAGATAAATTCTTTAGAAAATGTGAAAGTATTAAGTTCAGAAACAAAAAACAAGTCCTACTATCCATATTTTGAACATGACATGATAGTTTCTCAGCACGATCAACTGCATCAATAAACTCATGTTTCGCCCACAAGGAGATAGATGAAGGATCACTAAAATTTATTTTCTGTTCTGTAGACTGTGGCAAGTCAACATCACTAGCAGATATGGATTCATTAGCCGAACTGCTTCCAGGCAACTCACTCTTTGTAATTGAGGCCATCCAAAAGCTACAAATTTCTAGAGTCTTTTTCCATATAGCTAAAACCACCAACTCAACTGCAAGCGACTCTAGATACAATCCTGTATTATACTGCACCGAATAAACATTAAAATTAAATTACAAAATGAGAAAGGAAAACAGTGAAAGTAAGATATTGCTGGCATAAGTGAGTATGTCACTTTTTTTTTATCATGGGAGAGGTTTGACACAACTTTCTGAAATTGACATTTGATGATATAGAAAATATGGAGACGATCAAGCAGTAGTATACAAGTAAGAACTAAGAAGTATACACCGACTATATTTTAGCCACCCACAGCACACAAAGAATCCAGTTGGGAAATTACAAATTAATTAGGTAAAAGAATTCATAGAATATAACATCCATGGCAGAGAAAAGAACAGAAAAAAAATACAATAATAATTTATTTTTTCATTTAAAATCTTAACATAATGACCTTAGGTTAACTGAATGGCACAACCTTACCTTTTCTTGTGAAAGTTCAGCAAGGATCCGCACATACTGATGCAACAGCTGTAATCTGTTTGAAGGGAGCAGTGAGGAAATTCCATTCTCTTTCCTTAAGGCAGCAAATTCACAGGAAGCCACACATGCCTCCTGTTTATTGCTTTTTAAATTTTCTAATACTTCAGTGGAGGAAAAGGGCAGATCCTTTGTTTGTTTTGCATGTCCAACCTCCATATTAGTCCTCTTAGAAGAAAACAGAGAAATCCTATGTGAGGAAATATTTTGCACAGATGCTTCAAAGTAGTCAGAGAAAGCTTCGAATGATGCGAAATGGGAATTGACAAAGACATAATCTTTCTCAATGGACTCCATTAAATGGGAAACTGAATAGAAAAACAAGACAACAGGTGAGAAACAATGCAAAAATGAGTACATGCTACACAGTATCCAGAGACAATTAAACCTAGGGGTTGGTTTGACAAATGAGCACCAGCATCAACAGCCTTCCCCAGCTTATCACTTGCAATAGTTGGAGTTGACCCTTTAGCACTCTTAGTACCAGCTGTAATCTTGCCATCCTTTCTTTGCAACAGCATGGTTTCATCAGCAGCTGAACTGACTACCACTGGATTATCTACAACATGATACTTAGAATGTGATTGAGAAATCTTCTCGGAGGCAGAGACACCTAATTGATGATCTGTCAATCTTTCTGATTGATGTAATTGAAACTGCTCAACATTCACGGTAGGCCTATAAATTATGAATTACGAGAGATCACAAAAAATAGCTACGGCATGGAAAGAAAATGCAACAGGGATACAGAAGAAAAAAAATAATGACCTAGGTTCCCGTAGGAAATTGTGATTGAAGAATGCCTTGAATGTTAACCTCTCATCTGCATATTACAGTCTAACTTTAGAGAAGTTCTCTACATGAGCTCTAACTGTTATTAAAAATATATGTATGATAATTTCAACCTCAGACTCATTCCCTTTACACATTCACAAAGCAGTACAGCAGAATAAACATGCACAAATGTCCTGTGAAATAAAGTTTCAATAAATACCTGGGTTTCGACGTAAAAGGTTTCTGCAAAGATCCAAGCAATCAGAATGTAGCACTTTTAATGCATCTGGCGGAAAGTGCAGTTCAGTAGATGCCAAAATATTTTGAAAAAGCTGCAACCAAAAAAGATGTTAAGGGAAAAGAAAGGTACATAACTATTTGCCAAAAAAATCAAAGATACATGATTATCATCTTCCCAATTTCAGAAAAAATAAGGATAAAAGAAAAAGAAAAACTTGTTTAGCCTCTTCAAAACCTGCAATTGACTATTTCCGTCAAATGGTGGCCTCCCAATCACTAGTTGATACAATATTGCCCCAACACTCCATAAATCAGCCTGCAACCATTATACAACTTTATACTTTTACAAAAGAAAACAGGAACAATGTCAGTAATTACAATTTGATCTCAGTTCTATCTTTTGTCACCTTGGCATCATACTTCTGGTTTTCAATTATCTCTGGAGCCATGTAATAGGGTGAACCACATAGCGTATCAGCCAATCCCTGGGGTGTGAGAGACCTAGTACAACAATACATCAGGAAAGTACCAAGTGCAAGAAATACACAAGTTTTTTTCTTCTGTCATCTTATTGTTTCAACCGGATTGAAGATAAAATTTACCAAATATGAGCCTACCATTTGAATATTTTTTATATAAAACAAAAAAGGAGATATTATATAGAGCCAAAAAATTAAGCATCTACAAGCAAAGGCGTTGTTTATAAGATAGCTAGTGTGACGTAAATCAATTTATTAATGATTACTTCTATCAATTGTATTACCCAATGAGCAAGAAATAACATCTCCACCAAAAAGTAAAAATAACAAGTAACAAGTCACTCCAGTTTATAACAGCAATATAGGGGAAAAAAGTGTTTGCATTATTTAACGTCTCAAGAAACCATCCTACCTTGCAAAACCAAAATCCCCTATTTTCATAACTGGTGTAGCTGCAGTAGTTGCCAACAGTAAATTCTGCATGTTTAGGGGGGAATCAAGGACATGATGAATGAATTACTATGTGTGCAATAATAACTAAAACAATTGAGTTAATTAGATCAATTTATAATTTATAACACAGTGCATACTGATGCCATCATTTCTAAACCAAGTGGTTCCACAAGTTTTGAGGGTTATCCAAACTTTTTAAAATATTAGTCTTATAACTAATTTATTCTTTCAGTAATCCCAGTAACTTAGCAATTTACAATCAAACATCAACCCCAAAACGAAAAAGAAAAAAAAAAGGAGTTGAAGGTAATTACTAAGTAGTCCTTCTACTTGTTTGTACATATATACAATGACCTGTATGTCTCTGCCAGTCATTTACTTCAATGTAGGCATGAAACAATGATAAATTGATCATTTTAAGCAAAAAATAAGGCAAAGCTTGTAGGTAAAGGGGAAAAAAAAGAGTTTTCAAACAAGCTAATGCAATCAATGAAAATACACCAAGACAAACGTATGAGTAAGTACCATGAAAAATTTATAACCTCACAAAATACACTCAGATACCTGTGGTTTTAAATCTCTATGGATGAGGTTCTTTTCTTGAAGCACCTGCAACCCGGCAGCTACAAGAACGGCCACATTATAAATAATAGAAATTTACACATTGCATACCAATTAGTGCAAGCAATTCAGAACACAAAACAACAGAGGATGAGAAAATACCATGTTTGAACAGGCAAAATTACCTAATTAACCATTCACAAAATACAAAAGAATCGAAGACACCTAATGTAATCAATAAACTTGAAATAATCCATAGCAACATACATTACAAAAGATTATTAAGCACCCCGAAAGATGGAAAATTAGGACGTAGGTTGTGAATTCAGTTAACTCTACAGAAAACAACAAATGATTGAAGTTCAATCACTGACCCAATTGCCTCATGAAATGGCGTGCAACCGGTTCAGAAACTTTGCCATGGCGATGAATGTAAGCAGCAAGGTCCCCACCAGCACAATACTCCAAAACAAGGTAAATCCTGTCATTGGTCTTAAACCACAACAACAATAACAACAAAATCATCACTTTTTTTTTTTTTAGTTTCCCACGAGTATCCTCCTTTAGAGACAATACTATCTAAGACACTATCAGATATTATATCCTGTCACTTAAACCACAACAACAAAGACACATTCGTTCTTCTTTCAAACCAAAAAAATCATTCTTTGTAAAAGTTTTTCACAAGTATCCTTGTTTTTGACAATCCTATTCGAGACACAGTTGGTACTAAATGCGAACACCTCTCCCAGCAGAAATTCAAACCTCCACCGGTACAAAATCATTACCTAACTAACTAACAAACTAAATTACCAACAAACCATACCTGAATTGCCTCGAAGAGTCGAATGATGTTGGGGTGATGAATGGTGCTAAGGATAGAAATTTCTTTGAGAAGATTTTCCCTCACTTTGGGGCTCAATTGTCTCTTATCAATCTCCTTAACCGCATACTCCAAACCCGAACTTCGATTCCTTGCACGCCACACCACCGCGAACGAACCCGAACCGATTCGAGGACCCACTATGTAATCTCCGATCACTCTGGGTCCTCCAAACTCCATCATCATCGTCGTCATCACCCAAAAAAACTACGTATTAAACAACAAAACCAACTATGGAGTCATACCCACGTCGAAATTCGCTCGAAAGATTCCAACTTTGAACTTTGGGTGTGGGGAAACGACGCTGCTGCGGAGAGTGGAGTGAGTGTGTGCCAAGAGTGGACGAATCAACGCTTTCTCTCTTTGTTATTTATGGCTCTCTCTCTCACCAACAAAAAACAACCTTTGCTTTATTTCTTTCTATCTTTTTCTGCTGTTAAGATGGTTCATTTGATTTGATTTCAGGTTTGGAATTTGCATTCCTTTGCTTGCTTCCTTGACCAATGATGTATTTATTTGATTTTATTTCTGTTTCTAGTTTTTAGATTTTTTTTTTTAGTTCTAGTTTTTAGATATGTTTCACTAATCTCTAACACTAACCTGCCTTAATCACTTGTTTGTTTGGAGACTTCGGAGATTTTTGAAATTCTGTATGTATAAATAATTTGCCTTTTGAAGTGTTGAATTAATGAAGTGGGAAAATAATGTTATCAATTCCCTTTCATCTTATTTTATGAGTCATTAATTTCCTTTCATCTAATCTTATATGTTATCCTTTTTTTTTCTTTTTAAAGCAAATCTTAGTTTCAGTTTGGATCCGTTTTTCATTTTTTTCCTTAAATATCCTTCCTAGTAAAATAGGTATACTTTAAAAGCTAAACTTTATTTTAACTAAAATAATAATGATCTATTTATCTAAATCTTAATATTATATACTAATACTTTAGTTCATGCATTATACAGATCAAATCTAATGTGTATGTTTTATAATTATCATCATTTATCATAAAATATGAAAGATATTCATATATAAATGACTTTAATGATTTACAAAAAGTATTAATTAATAACTGTCAACATAATAAATCACAATAATTGAAATTTAAATTAATTCTTTGTGCTATTATGTTTCTAGACATGATCAATATGGTTGAGATTATTAAATATAATTAAAGCTAAATTGGGTAAAGAGATAAAAAAAAAACGTTAAATTCGATAGAAGATAATGATAATTAAAAGAGACAAGGATAATTTTTTTCTAAAAAACTGGAGAAAATTCCTATGAAATTGGACATGAGGGAAACAAATTAATTCGAATCAAGAAAAAATTGAAAAAAATTATAGAAGAGATGAAGAAATTTAAATCAAAAGATAAAGGAGGAATAAAGAGAAATCAAGAATTTGTTTTATAATGAAAAATATTTGCATAGGAAGAAAGAGTAGTTAACCTTTTCTAGATAAAATAAAATTTAAACGAAATTGAATGTGAGGGATAAGGAGAGCGAAACTCTCACAAGCTATAGTTATTTATAAATGTGAAATTTTATTATTTAATGAAAACATTTTTAAAAAGAATTTAATTTTAAAGTAATATTAATATGAAAAAATTTATATTGTCAAATAATCACAACTAGTCTTATGTGTCACTTTTAAAGTTTTTTATTATGAAAATTAATAATCTTATCATTCATATTTAAACGGTTTTTACGTTTAATAATTTAAATTGATTTACTAATTGAAAATTTGGATCAAATTCATATAGGACTAATGCGAACTATGTGATTGTAGGAAGTGTAGGCAAACTATTGAGTGGCAATTTGCACAACGCCACAATGGAGACTTGTGCTCCACAAATTAATGGAAGGCTGAGTCATAGGGAGACAAATATGCACAATATCAACGTTGTCTCTTACTTTACTTCCAATGTTTTTGCACTTATTAGTCAATAAAAAAAAAAAGTCATTAAGTCAACCTTCCTTCGTTGTAGATTACCAAGATTAAGCAGCTTCACGAAACTCCCATAACATTTCCAGGTGATTGTAGTATTATTTTTCACATTTTCTTATCTACATCATTTTTATTATTTTAATAGATCAACTCAATTAATTTTTTACTTCAATGTATTAACACACAATTAATTTTGCTTCCTAACTAAGTACTTATGAAGAAATTTATTTGAATATGCCATAATTATGGCTTCTATTTCGTTTTTTAATTAACTGCTTGTATTATTTTTTCTTGTTTTGATATTAGTTATCTATTTTCATTGATTTGCAACTTCAAAACTAGAGGGTTACCAATTAACTTATATATGAACAACTAAAGTTCACCTAGAGTGATAAAAATTAGATTGATTATTAACTTGGTGACGTACTAAATCAATAAATCAACGATCGATCGGTTCGATAGGTCATTGGTTAAATTACATAAACCAATATAAATTATAAGAATTATAAAGTATAATATATTGTTTGTATTATTTACAACAAAATGCAACATGATTTAATGGCAAACTAAACATATGGTTTAAAATGCAGAAAAAATTAAATTTTAAAAAGCGGTTGACATGTGATCCGACTTGAACAATTTCTTTTTCGGGTTTTTCCTGTTAAAACCTGATTTAATGGCATAAGCACTAGATAGAAAGCAAAACCGATCAAATAGTGGAATTCACTGTTCCGAGTCAATTTTTATAACACCAATCAAAATTAATTTTTGATTAATTATGTCTTACTCATCATCTCATCAATCAAAATTTGACATGACATTTACAGTGACACGTGATTTGGATTGAATTCTCAAATTGTCCTTCACAGTGCCATTCCTTTCACATAGCATGAACCAAAACAGACAATGGAATTTCATCTATTTGTAAGCGCTTCTATTCCCCCAACCTGATCACCTTCTGTTGAAACTTGATTCTACTACATGGTGTTCTTTCTGGTTCCCACGATTCCACTTTTGAGGATCCATGAAAGAATGTTTGAAGTGGATTTGTATGGGATTCAAGATTCATAAATTATTATTTATATAACTTAGTGTGTTTAATTATATTTCGTATTGTTACATTATGGTACAACACGAAATATAATTAACGAATTGAAAATAAGTATAAAACACAAACTTAAATTGTGAAAAGGACGTGATATAGTCAATTCTTGCATTCTCTCTGTGGGCACGTGCTTTGGCTTCAATTTTTCATGTGAGTGGACTAAATAAAGTTGGCGTACCACTTGTTCAACGTATCTCCCAGAAGCAAAGAAAAGTGATTTTTAGTCACAACGTGCAAACAATTTGTGAAGTGAAGAAACATGGAAGGCAATGAACAACAACCTATTAACATGACAGATCATGGGCCCACCTTGAGATATCATGAACATGAGTGGGAGCACAAAAAACTGCAGAACATGCATGAGTATTAAAACATTTTGATGGGATTAAGATCACAAGTTACAAAACTCTGACCATTCATGGTGTTCGCATCATAAAATATAGTATAACTTGTATATTTGTAAATATAAATTTCTCTTAATTAAGTGTCACCTTTATATATATAGAGAGAGTTTGGTAATTTATATCCACTTGTTTTTTTAAAAAGAAGTAAATTAGTAAATTATAATTATAAATTTTATTAAAATATACCTAGGTATAATTTATTAACTTACTCATTTTCAAAAGTAAGTGAGTGTATATTAGCAAATACTTAAATAATTTGTTACTTTATATTCACTTAATTTTTACAAGAAGAATTTATTAATATACGTCCACTTACTTTTTAAAACGAAAAAGTTAATGAGTTATAATTATAAATTTTCTTAAAATATACTTAGATTAACTTATTAACTTATTCATCTTAAAAAAAAACAAGTAGGTATAAATTAATAAACCTCTATTATATATATATATATATATATATATATATATATATATATATATATATTTTTTTTTATTTATTTATAAGTTTCACCTTTATATTTTATTTTCATTGATTCTTATATCTTATATTCTTATCACTGTCTTGGAAGTTGTACATGGAATATTAATTTCCTTCAAATCACATGACTTTTTTTTTTCTTGTAACCTTCTTCTCTATCTATCTACTTAAACATTTTGGTTATATTTAACTTAATCATTTATATCACATAATTCTTTTTTATATAACTCAATCGATTATATTTATAGTAACTTTCTAAATTATCGTATGTGGTAAATAATCATAATTAACTTCAGTCTCATTGTTAATTTGTCCCTATTTGTAAGGGTAAAAGTTCAATATAAAGCATCCTAAAAAAAATTCAATATAAAGTAAAAGAAAGTAATACTTTATCAATTCCAATGTTCCTCTATAAAAAAACAATTCCAATGTTTAAGCATAAAAAATGATGATATTGCATGTAATATCGCTGGCTTCGTGCTTCATATATAATTATTTTCATCTTTAGCTTACTTTTTCTTTTCAAATAAACAAATATTATAAACACCCTCCAAAATTGAAGAGATATGATTCTATTTCAAATTTGTGTTAAAAAATAATAATATGTACTTTATATCAACCAGAACTCAAGATGTTGCTTGTTGTTACAAATAACGCGTTGCACGAAATTTGACAAAGTCGCATGCCTCTATTTTATTGGTTAAATATTAAAATTAAAACAGTAAGTCTTGCTAGAAACTATTTTTGGTATAATGCATTATTAGCTACCTTTGAATGTGGATCTGCAGAAGCAGCTCAGATTTACTTTTGCGTTTCCCCCCCTATTTTTGACGTGAAACTGAACAGGAACACAGAGCACAAATGTTGAAAAACACACATTTAAAATGGTCTTTATTAAGGGATTAGATGTTCACTTTTTATTAATATTTTATTTTATTAATTTTTATAATTAATATCAATATAATCTTTCTGTTGCATTAATTTGTTAAAAAATATACACATTAAAGTATAGATAAAAAGGTCCAAGTATGATCGATTATAAATAGTAATCAAATTCTATTGATTGTCATTTCAACTTAAGGTTGTCCATCAAAGAACATTAAACATACTTATAAATACTTTAAGAACATCAATTAAGAAACATAAAAAAAAACCATTAAATGTTTTGATTTACTTAAAAAATAATAAATAAATTTACATTTCTAATATAATAAATATTGTATTTTTTAATAAAAACTTTTTACGCCCCCGCTAATTAATACCCTTAGAAACTAAATATAACATTTATCATATTTTGAATTACTTAAAAATTAAACATTAAATGACTTTTATATTTTTAACATTTTTTAATTAATGGTCTTCAGACATTACTTAAAAAAGAAGCTGGAAACAAATAAAAAAGAAACTACTTTCACATGTCCCAATTTTTATTTATTTTTAATTATAGTGTTATGTTTTTTTTTATTGGCTCGAAATTGTCTTTTGAAAGTTCCAAAGAACAGGGGGAATAGTAAGCATACTTTTCTCCCGTACAAACACGAGTTGATTGAGGTAAAGACTTGACTGACCCTGTTCTTCCCTTGACCCCTATATATACTATTAACATACCTTCTTCTTCCTCGGATCTCTTTTACCCTTTACCTTCTTTCAAAGTATTTGCTTTTATTTTTTGGTGAAAAAGTGTTTTGCTTTTGCTGTTGTACAAGGTTTGTTCCTTGCTTTTTTCCAATCCTCATAACATGTCCTTTTCTTTTGTTAATGTTATTGTTATGTTTAGTATTGTTTTCATGCATCAAGTTATCATATTCCTCTCTGTCATTGCCTCTTGGGCTGGATTCATATGTGCAATAAATTAAAGTGTGCAAATATTTAGTCTCTATGACTATTATTGCCACTTACTAATGTTTGGTAAACTTTTAATAAATCATGAAATGGATCGAACAATTTTTTAGTGAAATGTTAACAATGTTCATGATCATTTGGTTTTCCTTTGAAGATGAGTGATGAGAATGGCGAAGAACCTCGAGAAAACCGTCCGGTTCCACGCTTGAATGAAAGGATTCTTTCATCTCTGTCTAGGAGATCAGTTGCTGCTCACCCTTGGCATGATCTTGAAATTGGTAATCTTGTTGTTGACTACGTTGCTTCATTGCATTTAATTTAACATTGAATGACTTAAAATCAAGTTGCTATATTATCTTGTGGCTAGGCCAAATGCTTATGCTAAATCAAGGATTATTTTGGTCTTAGCCTACAAAAAAAAAAAGTTGTTAATGTTCTTAGGTTTCATATGCAGGACCTGGAGCGCCTATGATTTTCAATTGTGTAAGTTCTGATACTAAAAAAGAATACTGGTTGCTTCATTTTCTACAATAATGCTATTGTTTTCTATATTTACTTCAGAAAAACTCTTGGGGTGGATTCATATGTGCAATAAATTAAAGTGTGCAAATATTTAGTCTCTATGACTCTATGACTCTACAATTGTGTAACCAATGCACTGGTCTATTGTATCTGTCAAAATTAGATTCGAATTTAATCCAGGTCTATTATTAATTATAGATTAGTGATTACACCATAGATGCAGCCTTTATTGGTTTTTAGGAAAATTAGGTGTGTAAAGATCAACTACAAGCCTAAGTTTTTACATAGAAGAAGCACAAAGTAGACATGAATTTTAAGTCCAAGTGAATCACATATTACTTGTCAAAGTGAAAATAACACTGGTTGCTATAGACTCCTGATCATGATAATTGGCATAACCCTGTAACACTCTGAAAGACTTTTTCTACTTATATATTACAACAATACAACATTTTGAAATCTCCATTATTAGTTTGTCTTTTCTTAATATCAATATTCATTCAAAATTGTCACACCATTCTTGACCAGAAATTTCCTACCATGTATATATGTTGTTTATGCTTGTTCAATGCTTACTTGCTTAGTTGCTATTTGCAGGTTGTGGAGATCACTAAGGGAAGCAAGGTCAAATACGAACTTGACAAAAAGACTGGATTAATTAAGGTATGAACCAATTGCTTCTTCATTTTAAAATGGGAGTATCTAATGCTATAATTGAAAAAGATGACTTGTGCATCGTTATATTATTCTTACCTGCTAAATAATGGTCAGGTTGATCGGATTCTGTACTCATCAGTTGTTTATCCTCATAACTATGGCTTCATTCCAAGAACTCTATGTGAAGACAATGATCCAATTGATGTCTTGGTTCTCATGCAGGTAATAAGTGTTAATGAAACTAAAATTTGGCACAGTTAATCTCTCTTAACCAGCAGAAAATTAAAAGCATCCTCTCATACATCAACTTTGAATCCTCAGTTAATTATCATACTTTTCAATTATCCACCTCCATTCAAAAGATGGTGCTAATTGCCAAATAAACTCAAATGCTGCATTAGCCATATTACCTTAAATACCTTTTTAGATTAGTAATAAATCTGATATATCAACAAGGTTATCCATTAGTAAATTTACTGAATTGTTGACATGATAGGAGCCTGTTCTTCCCGGTTGTTTCCTGCGAGCCAGGGCCATTGGATTGATGCCTATGATTGACCAGGTATATATTTTTGGCTCTTTAGCTGATAAACAGTTGCAATTCTGTTCCAACCATTGAGACAATGATTAACAAGTTTATCTTATTGACACAGGGGGAGAAGGATGATAAAATTATTGCGGTATGTGCTGATGATCCAGAATTTAAGCACTATACTGACTTAACAGAACTTCCACCTCATCGCCTCATGGAGATCCGCCGCTTCTTTGAAGATTGTATCCTTAAAAATCTTATTCCAATAACTTTGATACCTAAGTTTTCTTTAAGATTACTTTATAGTATTTTCATAAAAAAAATTGATTGCATTTCTTAACATATTTGATCAGACAAGAAGAATGAGAACAAGGAGGTAGCAGTTAATGATTTTCTACCTGCATCCACTGCTGTTGAATCCATCCAGTACTCAATGTGAGTGTCTAATTATCTATAGAACACCTAGTTTATTTGTTTTTTTAATCTCTAGTAGCTAGTCAAAATTGCCTTCTAGAGACACACACTTTATGACCAATGAGATAATATTCCAATAACAAAATATTGTCTATCTCGTAGATCAATTATTCTACCATGCTTATCAGATTTCTCTATTTATGTAACATAAATACTGCGCCTGCAATCTGCATCACTTCACCTCACTGTCTGATTTGTTGCAGGGATCTTTATGCGGAGTATATTCTGCATACCTTGAGGCGATAGACAAGAATAATATACTAATACTATTCTCCTCAAATCAGAATTAGCTGCAGCATTATAGATGGTTTTTGAATACATTTTGATGAAACTTTATATTGTATTTTGTATTGAGTTGGATAATATATAACAGTTGTTTGTTTTACTAAGTGAAGAAAAATCCATAAACTGTAATGCTTCATGTAGAATCCCAGTTGATTGATATTTATTCTTATATAATAATATAATTTCAGTTTTCAATTAATATTTGCTAATCTAGTTTTATTTTGATTCTGCACACAGTTGTAACCTTTATTCTAAACACTTGGGGTACTTCTGTTCTATTTCTAGCAATTTATTGTCCCGATTAGCCTAAATCTTGATTTTACGAATTTTCTTTTATTGTGTAAACTTCCATATTAATAGCCTTCATTTTACAAATTGCAAATTTTCTTTTATTTTGTAAATTTTCAAATCAATACGAAAACAGATAATTTAATTTAGACACTCGATTTTAAGCTTGAATTCCGGTCTTTTTTCGCTTGACCCATTCGAGTTTTGACCGGGTTTGGGTTGGAGTCAGGTTAGGGAATTATTTTGTGGCTCAAATAAAAAAAAGTAGGCCTTTTTCCTGGCCTGATAGGGCTAGAAGTCCGAATTTGGTCAAATTAATCATTTTGTTAGGCAATTACTTATGCATTTCTTTAATTGGTTCCTGCACTTAATTCAAAATGTAAAACTACATTTTGGAAAGGCTAATCTAGCATGTAATTTTACATTCCGAAAATTACATTTCAGATTAGGTGTTTTGGAAGCTTATAAAAGTGCAGGAAGCAAAATTGAAGATGTAGGAAGCAACTGCCATTTTGCTACCTATAAATATGGGGTAAAAAATCTCAATAATTAGATAAATTAACAAGCATTTTATGCATTATATTTTTCAATTTATAATGTTTTTTAAAAGATAAACTAAAAGTTATATAAAAGAAACAAGTGTATAGAGTTATGATTTTGGCCCAATATATTCTAGAAATGGGTATGACCATAAAAAGCCCATGTTATTGACATCTTCTATTGCTTTTTTTCTATCCCCCACTTTTCTTTTCTTTCATTCTTTTTTCTTCAAAATTCCTATGCTACTCATCTTTACACCCCACCCTCCCTCCACTATCCAAGTACCCTTCATCCGCACCCCCTTAATTCCACCTCCTCATCTTTTTCAACACATCTTGTTTTCTCTTTTACAAGCATTGGTCTATCTTGTCCCTCATTGCTTTCTCCATTTGAGTTTTTGCACCTCCAATACTTTTCCCACATTTTATTTATTAATTTTTTTAGTCACCAATTTGATAAAAACTAGTTTCAATTATGTCAAGATTCACCCAGTTGAATATCTTGACAACATTTTATCAAGACACTCAACGGAAACTAATTTCCATCACAAATATTTTTCCAAATAAAAAAAAAAAATGTTGATATTTTTTTATCAAACAAATATTAATTGTTATTTTTTGTTAGCAGGAGAATTAAACATGTAACTTTTTTCTCCTTTATTTCCCTTCTTAACCATCTAGTCTACCTTATATCTAAAAAAAGATTGATGGTGTAAGATCAAACACGTGTCAATAATATGATCCTTCTAAAAACTTGGTAACAATTAGTTTTGAAGAAAAATACCTATGCACTCTTATAGTCTAAAATAATTTTACAGTCATTCAATTACAATGATAAGTTTATTGACTTTTATGATAATTACTTCAAAAGTCATATTAATAGTGATATTGACTTTTATGATAATTACTTCAAAAGTCATATTAATAGTGATATGTAATTAAATAACAGTGTAAAATTACTTTACAATGTGCATCACCATTAAACCCTTAGTTTTTGGCATAACTTTTGTTAGCAAATGATTTTTCTTAGAAAAATATTCTGTCGGAAGTTGGAAAAATATAATAATAGTTACATTGAAATTTGCTTGAGTAGTATTGTTCTGATGTTTATTAGTTCATATTACACCCACTACTTGCATTATATTTTCCCTTGACACTACAAAAATAAATAAAAAATCACGACTTAGAGTTAAATTAGTCTATAATAAAAATAAATTATTAATATTGATATAGTGGATTATACTAACAAAATACATTATATGATTAACAATTATATTCATATAAAAATCGATATATATTATCACTACATTAAATATTAGTGCATTACCCCTTCAAAAAAAAAAATATTAGTACATTATACCATAGTGTATTGTAGACTCGTAACAAATTAAATTTATCAGACAAAGACTATGTTAATGATAGTAATTTTAACATTTTTTATTAATTAGTAAATGGTATTTTCTTATAATAAAATTATGGCTTATATTGTGCGTCCATTGTGTGTATACATACATTTTTTTTTTGTTGATATGCTACATACATTTGATCGTATCTCACACAATAACGTTTAAAGGGGGTGAATTCAGAAAAAACCAGGGATAAAATCATAGACTATCTTTATCAGAAATTCCACATGATATAAGGGAACTAACACTTTGGAAGATGCCGTTCAATGTATATATATACTCCATATGGTTCCTTCTGATTAAAGAAACTTTGCCTAGCTTGGTTCTTGGTTTCTAGTCGGGAAAGAACTTCGCGTCAATAAGAACATGAATTTGGTGGCTATTGGAAAAAGGTTCAATTGATCACATGGCACATGTTAAAGTGGTTCAAAATAAAAAAGAAGAAGAAATTTACACTTCTTGTAATGTGTCTATATACATAGGAAATAAAGAGACAAAAAAGAGGTAGCCATAATAGGTAATGCGATAAATTAAGAGAGAGAGAGAGACAAAAGATGATACAAAATAAGCATAAAAATTTATGTGTTAAAAGATAAATTTATTCATATATTATAAATTATATATAATATATAACTATTTTCAGTTATAGATTGTTAATATTAATTTTCTTTTTTCGCGGAATATTTCATATTCTATTGGTAATTAGTTAAAAAAATATTATTTTTCAACCTTCTCAAACTATTATCCTTTTATTTTTATATATCTACATACTTGATTTACTTTATTTTTTAAATTATTCATTATAAATCTAAAATTTAATTTAATGCAAACATTAATTATATAAAAAAACATTTATCAAGTAAAATATGTTGAGTGGGATAAAGAAAAAAGAAAATAAAATTAAGAAAGATTGATCAAGCAATTAAGAATCGAATTCGTATCCCATAAATATATAAGTTTAAATTCCTTTGCTGATATGATGATTTTTTTTTAAAAAGTAGTCTATAAGTATCTATAAGTACTTAGAGAAAAGTAATGAGATTGAACTCAAGTAAATTTTTAATAACCAAAATAAAAGAAGAGAAGAGGCCATAATTTTGAAAGTGCATGTGAATCACGCATTCAGATTTGATGGGAATAAAGTTGGATTAGATTATGAGGTGGTCGGCGGTTCATAATCATATAGATGTCCTCACACTTTCCACGCTTTGAATCTCATCCATACACCTAAGCATATATATTACCACATAAAATCAATGCATACTCATATATATTCACATAATCAAGGCCTCCCAAATTTTCAGGTTTCATCACCCAAAACCACTTTTTATTTTTCCTATGGAAATATACTTTACATAACCCCATTTTGTTCATTTGCTCTGTTGCACTGACAATATTCCCCCCCTCTGGAGGAAATAAATTTTCTTATGCTTTCATTTTGATCACACGTACAACAGGCAACTTTTCAAAATTATCTCCCCCAGAAACTGTGCGTATGGTCAATTAGTCATTGATGTGGATGTGTTGGCATCTGAAATCTGTGCGACACACCTCTTGCATCTCAGCAATACTTCCTACATATGCAACAAAGTCTTGCCAACTAATGTTTTCATGTGTAACTACACCCTGAGATTATGCTAGCAGGGTCAATATGCTTGATTGAGACTTTAGGTGCTATTTATTCCAAGAGGATAAGATGTATCATCCTATATTATTTTTGCAATTTTTTTTATGAATTTCACTATGGTAAAGTAGCATAGTGTGTGCCTAATGGGTGATTAACACATATATTTCTATATATTTTTTCTTTGCTAGTTTCAATTGTTTTTTTTTCTTTCTAAAAATAATTGAAAATTTCAATTTGGACCTAAGGCAGAGGCCTTATTCGTGTTTCCATAAACATAACCTTGATTAAGCACATATTTCCCTGTATTTTTACTTTGCTAATTTAAATATTAACCTGGACAATAAAATATCACCTTACCTGTAAATATTGTATCGGTCACATTGATAATTCAGTGACTTGTTTAGATCACCTTACATGTAATTTGTTTTTTTTTTTTTAAATTATATTTTTAATTTTTCATTTGTTTAGATCAGTTAATGATATCAAGTTGATTGATAGAAGATTAAAAATTTAATTTACAAAAATGATATGTTCGACTCTTTATGAAATGACTGAGTCATTAAACTGCAAAATTGAGTTGTTTATTTTTTTAGAGGACAAACGTGAGTTGTTATGCTATTATTACTCATTAGTGAATATTATTACTTAATAAAATGATTAAACTGTTAATAGGAAAATATAAAATAAAAAACACTAAAATATTGTTAAAGAACTAAACAAAAATTCGATAGATCCAAAAAAGATATTAAATCCGAAAATAAAAAAATCATCCTTAATTTCTTTCCATTTCTAAATATTTTTCCCCTTTTGTATGGTTGGCTGCTGTAGACTTTTCAACGTTTAAAATATGTCGAACTATTCAATAGTAAAATGCGTTTATGATAGGACAGGAATTTTTTTTTTTGAAGGCATAGGACATAAATTTATGAATAAAAAAAGATAGTGCAGAAATTTATTACATAACATTAAATATATTGCGATAAATTATAGAAGAATTGCCGTGTGAGTTATGAAATTATGAATTGGATACAACTATACTATTTCATCCGAGGTTTAGATGAATGAAAAGAATGCAATATATTATCCTTCTCTCTCTCTCTCTCGTGATTTTTTCTCTCTCTCTCTAAAGTTAGTTGATTGAGCAATTAAATATCTAGAAATTCATATGTTGTAAAAATATTTTTTGGTTGGATTGGTTTGAGTTTAAGGTAAAATTTAATCCGAATTGATTATATTTAATTGAGTTAGTTTGGTTTAAGTTTTAACTTTTTTTATTATAAAAAATTATTATATATTTTTAAGTATTTTATCTTTATTTATTATCTTTTTATGTAATTTTTTAATTTTATATTAATATAGGGTCAAATATATTTTACCCATTAATGACTAATTATTTATTTCATTTAATATTTAGTTTTTTTGTTCTTATCAGTGTTATCACTTTACATTTCTCATTATTATTTTTATCCAAAATATAATAAACAAGATCGAAGACACTTAATAATATTAGATAAGATCATAAGAATATTAAAATGATTAAAGAAAAGTAAATACAAAAATAGAATAAAAATATATCACAAAAGTCTAAAATATATTAATGTAAAAGTTAAAAAAAATGATCAAATCATTAGATTGATTCAAATAAAAAATAAATAATTTTGAAAATCAAATTAATTATAATTAATTTAGCTTAATCAAATTGAAAAATGGAAAAAATCATAATAACTAGAACTAATTTCAGTTACCAAATTTATTGTATAAATCCGATACTATGAATAATCCTAATATTTTGAATATTACCACTATTAGTCACTATCTCCTTTGGTTTATTCATTCCCTAGGCGGTTTTTTAAAGTTTAATGGGGTGGACTTCAAACAATTGAATCTAAGTTATGTACAGCATATATTTTTTGGTTTTGATATTTGATCTTCGTTTATCATATAAATTTCTTCTCAAACTTTATTGAGTAGTTATTAATTTCTTTCTAAATAAATAAAGCAAAATAACAAGGGAATTAATATATAATTATTTAAAATCCTAATAATTTCTAATTAATTTTATGCATTTATATAATAAAAAATGCATGTATGACAAGGCTATTGTAACAATGAGTTTTATTTGTTGTCGAAATCTATACATATCTCAAATGATATATTTGCATGGTGCATGCTTATAATTCTTCAAACAATATTGGGTTATCTTTGAGATAGTTAGGTATCAATTTGCGAATGATATGCCTCATATGTCATGAATCATGATCCACATTGCGGGCCAAAATTAACTAAAGAAAGAAAATTGTTGAGTGCAATAATTTATTTATAGGGTCACATCAGGGTACCGTATGGCATTATTATACGCATCTGTTGGACCACCATTATCTGACATAAGAGTTTTCGACCATTATATATATGAATATTATCCTCTTTAGCAAAATCACAATAGGACGGCAACAAAAGGAGCAGTATCTAGTTAGATTGCTAGGCACATAATGTTTGATAACATCCAACTACTTGTAGTTTTACTTATAGCTAGCTACCTTTCCATAGATGTGATTATTTCGCAAATTCTGTCAAGCTAGTGAGCACTTTTATAAAGGGATTAGTATTAAACTGCAATATGGCTAAAAATTGAGTAATTTTATTAGGGATCTTAAATTTAACTTTGAAAATAAGATGGCATCGTCTCCCATGTTGTTCAATGATTCAATTTTTAAAGATAGAAAAGAAAAAGAGGAATTGCCTTCTGAATATGAAATAGGGAAGAAGTACTTTTTGAATCACGACAATTTTATTCTTAAAATTACCAGTTTAAAGAGACCCTCTATAGTTCCAAATGAAGTTATAAAAAAACCCTTTTTGACATATGTGACTCTTATATATATGTCATCTAGTAACTCCTGTTTATTTTTTATTTTTTTGTCGACATATACTTCTCTTTTCAGGTAACTTTATAGTGAAAACTAATCAAAAGTGTTGTTTTATAATTAATTTGAATTGGAAGAGAATTTGGCATCAAGTTTTAAAATCAAAATGATGTTTCATTCTAGGTTTTACCTTTATGATGACCAAAATTAGGGATGTGCAAAACTATTTTGGTAAAAAAAATAATCAAACTGAATTACTTTTGAATTGTTTTAACCGGTTCAGTTTTATATCCAAATAGTTAAACTCATTTAAAAACAGATTTAAAATCAAACTAGTTTTAAAGAATTAGTTCTGAACTAATTTTTAACTAGTTTTAAACTAGTTCTAAGAGCCGAATCAGTTTCATACTGATTTTTGAATTAGTTTTTTTTAAATAAAATATTTATTTAAATAAAAATCAATTCAATTGTAAACATAATTCGGTTAACTGAATTAATTTTATAAAATAGTACATTCATTTTTTTTAAAACTAATTTAGGAAAAAAAATCAATTCAATCTAGGTTTGGTTACAATTCGATTCAATCCAAATCAGTTTTTTGAACACTCCTAGTCAACACTGATTTCAAGTGACCCCTATTATGCATATATGTTGAATATAGAACTTAAGTTTGAGCTTATTAATTATTTTTATTTTCTAATGAAATAAATTAATGGTTTTTAATCTGTAAATAAAACAAAATTCAATATGGACAAAATGAAGGGAAACCCGTTTAACTTTCACTATTTTGTGTGAAAAGAGGGGTTATTACTAGATAAGATATGTTTTGAGTGTGCGTGTGTAAAGGTTCATTGGCCGAGTGAGTATACTTTCTTTTTTTACAATTTCAATTGCTATATCAAGAAGCTCATGCTCTTCCCATTATGTTATTTTTATTTTTTTTGGAAAATTTTTTTGTTCCTCAAAGTGTTTGCAATATCTCAGCTGATTATTTTGGATGAATCATCAATTTGAGTTAAAAAGGAAAAGTATTGTCTCATATCTTCTATATATGTTTTGCTTTTTCTTTGAGGAAGATAGTCATCATATATTCCCAACTTGCTCAGTGACAAATTGGATTTGGAACACAATCTATATATAGATGACTTGGTTATACTGGAGTTTTGATTATTCATATTTCTAGCTACTCAATGCTCATTATGTCCAATTTAGCTTTCTTTTCAGGACAAACAAATTGTGTCTTGTTGTTCATTTGTGGTATGATCTACTTGGCTTATGCATGTGTAACAATAATGTTTCAAGTTTTTTTTTCCTTCAATGGTGTTTTATACCTAATAAATGTTAGATATAATGGACTTGGTTTAAAGGCAATATGAGCTGTGTCCAATGCTCCTTGTTAGATGAATAGTGCATTGATTATGTAGCATGTTTTTATTTACCCCAACAAAATGGCCTTGCAGATTTTTGTATCTTGGTCGAAGTGTCTCTTATACACCGTTTCTTAATAAAATTTTCTTATAAAAAAAAATTCACTCATCTAAAAAAGAAGACCATTGACAATTGTTTCAATCATATGTTAATAGGCTAGAATTGGACCGTGAGATTATAAAATAGGTCAAGCTTAGGCACCGGCTATTGGTGTAGTTAGAACTTTGGCTTAAGAGGGCCAAATACTAAAAACATAATTCAGTACACAAAATTTAAATTTTCACTTGCATTATATATGCAAAAAATAACATATACTTTTTTATGAATTAAAAATAAATAATTATATTGATTGCTAAAATAGTATGTAATATATGAGGAAAAAAATATATTAAAAGGGTAATTTTTTAAATATTTTTTATTGTATGCTCCACCAAGTTACCTCCTATGCAGCTAAATAACACATAGAGTCCATTTATGATTTATTTAAGTTAAAAACTAAAAGTGAATTGAATATCATATAAAAATGCGTTTTTAGATTTTTTAATAAAAGTGAAATTTTAAGAGAGGAAATCATAATTACATTTTGCGAGATTCATGCACATATAATTCAATAATCAAGATTTTTTTTATGATTAAGATGTAATTTTTTTGTTGATTGTGATATTGATATGAAGTAATTTTCATAAAAAATGATAACTAATCTTCATTGAAGATCCTGAGTACACACAAAGTGATTGAATATTTTTTTTTTCAATACAATTTATTTTGCACCTAAGAAAAAATGGGTTCCATGAATGTGATTATTTTTTTATGTAATTCTGTAGTCCATAACTATCCTAACTAACTTGAATTAGATTGGGTTGAGTGGAAGATACATGTGTTTTGCAAAAAAAACAACAATATTTATTAGAAGAACTTCACCACTTTCCACCTACATTTGCGCTAGTTAGTATACAAGTGAAGACAGTGACGGGCACAAAATAGCTGTTAATTGATGTGTCATGCGTGTGAACACAATAGATTTAGACCCTTTCGATTATTGATGAGTGAAGTTAATGCAAGAAAGAATCGAAGGAAGGAAGGAAAGGAGGGGCATATACTCCCAAGTCAGCAAATACAGCTTGGCAGATGATAATTATTATTATACTCATACAATTTTGCAGTGGAAAGCAACAAAAGCGAGAAACAAAAAGCAAGACATGGTGGCACTACATGAATAAATGAAAGACGAAGAAGCTGTAGCATATCTAGTGGGCTAATCTTGCTAGAGCCTACGCAATTCAAGCTTCGAAAGCGACCTGACAGCAAGATAGCCCAACGGTTTTCTCAGAGGGTGTGGACTGTGGTGCAGTATAGTAGTAGCAAGGCCACCCAAATAAAAAGTATAGTAGCAGTAAGGGCACACGTATAGCTAATAGTGTGGGGTTAATTTTATTTTTCATTCATATATTTTTGTACAAGGGTAGATGAAATAAAGAGATGGGATCAATATGATGATGTGATCCAATTAATAAAAAATTATGTCTTTTAAACATGTGATTTGAATTTCACAAGTTTGATTTCTATATTCTGTATATGAAAGAATATCAATTAGGAAAGATTAGTTTCTTAAATAAATTTTTGTACCTTGATAAATTAATGTTTGATTTTCAATCAAAAGATACCTAAAAAAAAGATAAAAGTAATCATGTCTCTTAATTATGTATGTAATAAGGGCTTCACAATTTGAACTCTTGGTCTATGTGTGAAAAAAAATTATTAAAGAATATCAGTTTATTAAATAAATTTGTATCTTCATAGATTAATCTTTGACTTTTGAGTGAAACATACCTGAAAAAAATGAAGGTAATCATACCTCTTAAGCATGCTATGAAAGTTTAAAACTTATGTATGAAAATAATTTATTGAAAAGTATCAATTTCTTAAATAAATCTTTGTATTTTAAAGAGATTAATTCTTAACATTCAAACATTACATACCTTAAGAAAAAAAAGGAGATGGGAGGGGGGGGGGGGGGGGGGTTGGGGGTTGGGTGTGTTTGGCTTGGTTGATCTGAAGGCTGAAAAATGGAAACTGTAATAACATGTGCTTCAACAGCTACCCACCTAGGTGCAGGCTGAAGCTATTCTATTTATATATTGTGTGAACTTGGTGTGTCTCTTACATTAGTTATATATGCTCTTCAAATGGAATTATTGGGTAAGCTCGCCACCACTGAATAAAGTTCCTTTTTCCAGCAATCTGGTTGATTTGAATGTGTCCCCATTCCCTTACATATGGTCCCACACTGTATTTCTGTGGTCTCCCTTTATCCCTTGCTAGTGGCAGGATTTTTTGGATCATTAAGTCTGTGATAGATCAATGATGTTTTGTCCTTTTGATAAACTCCCCCCATGGGATCATTTTGTCCCTTCTGTATGGATGGGCTAATTGGCTATTTTGGTAGGGTTATCCTCTTATGATCGATCAACTCCTTCCCGCATGGGATCATTTTGTCCTTTCTCTATGCTTACGTTGTCATATTTAACTCAATGTAGGTATTTATTTTTTATCTTGATATTTTTGTTCATATCTTAATTTTACAACTAGTTTACATTTCTTCCATCTATCTCACTTCCTTATACATACCCATTAAGATGTTGACTTCAAGAGGGTGTGAGAAAAATATGTTTTATTATTTATGTTCTTTCTCTTTCTATACCTTTCTAGCTTGAAACGGAAATTGACACAAGAACTTTTGTTTGAATACTTTTCATTTGCAGATGTTTAATTATAAATGATATGTATTTATATGATTAAGGCTTTATGGCTGTATTGACTTAGATGCTATGCACATGTGGCCAAGAATATTTGGTAATGTTAATTAATGCATGGCTCGCATTGGTGGATGATTAACAAGATGTTTTGAAGACTATTTTCATTACCTGAAAAAATTGGATGTGAACATATAGCTCAAAAAGACATTGGACCACCATGTGGAGGGAAGTTGAATATTTTGCTATAAATGTTAGGTAAAAAGTTTATAAATTTGATTGAATGTATGTAGTGAAGGACCAGCGGAGGAACTCATGAGGGTCCTGTACTCTTCACTGATCCAAAACTAAAATTAGATAGACGACTTTTTAATACGAAAAAATGTACTGAATCATTTGATATAAAATCCCACACATTAACTTACAGTCGGGTGCGGTCAAGATTAGTTTAGGAGTAATTATTGATAAGGTTGTTTGGTTTAATATTTTAATTATCATATCCCTTGCCCCTCGTTAAATAGGTATAATTTGGCTTCTCCTTCGACATAAATCTTATTTGACTAAGAAGCAACAATCTAATTATGTCAGCACCTATGGCAAATCGTCAAATAGACGCTCCCCTTTTCCCCATATATAACCCTCAAGGCCTCAAAACCTTAAATAACAATTTGCTTACAATCACTTTTAATAGTGAGAATAACTCATTTAAAAATATACCATTCTCTCTTTCTCAGCTTAAACACACATCAATAATCTAAGCTATAGCCACCTAGCTTCTTTAATTTTTCTAGTCTTAGATACTAAACTATTGTTAAGTTTTTATATACAGTTTAAGTCTAATGCATTTTGTTTTTAGTTAGAGACTCATACTTATAGTGCTTACTTTAGAAAATATATTTTCAAAATTATGCGCAAAACCTTCAATTTTGAGCTTGAGTCTGACCTTTATATTCAACCAATTTGGCCAAAATTCAAGGTCTCAAGGTTCCTAGTTCAATTTCTTGTAAAATCCTATGTTTAGTTAATTTATTTTTGACCTGGATTGATTGTTAAAGTCCTAGATGCATGCATCATAGATATATGTCATAATTGAAATTTGAAGAGTTTACAAGACATACTTGGGACTCAGGCTTTTGGTATTCAATTTTTCGATCAGTTTTGAAAATTGACTTCATTAGCTTCTTTCTTTAATTTTTGGACTTGTCTTATGATGAAATGCCTCATTTGTTAGCTTTATCTCTTCAGCAAAACTTCTTTGGGTAATTAACTTGAATGCTTTGGAAGCCAGAGAGCCATGTTTTCTGATTACTTGCAGAGTTTGTAATCTTTCCATTAATGGTTTCAGCCATTCACATTTAAACATGTCGTCTACTGTAAAGCCACTATAACATAACTCAATGATCTCTATCACTCTTCCAAAGTAAGGCATCCTGCCAAACCTCATTTGGTTATCATTATTGCTTAAGTAACTTCTTGTTCCAAATGCCACAGAAACTCCATTATTTTGAATTTTTAATAACTTGTCTCGTGCTAATTAAGATCCAAAATTTGTATCTATTAAATTACATTAAATAATGTGAACATTTTAACTTGATCAAAAAGACCTTGTGCAAGACTAATTAATAATAACGTCTTTATTTGATTTGCTAAAATTGTTAAGATTATTGTGAATCTAGATATCGCAATATAAATTGTTAGTCACATTTTTATTTCAGTTTAAGGGTGAAATATGAAGAACCACTAACTATTTTTCAATTATATATAAGAAGCAATTCTGTTATTTGTGACTAACATTGTATATCATTAGGCTCATCATATCTACATAACCACGTCAATTTCATCTTGTGTCAATATTATCTAAATACCTTTAGCAAAATGTAAGAATCTTTTCCACAAAGGTAACCTTTTATTATATATCCCTCTGGTTATGCTTTATTACAAACATAAGGTTAATTTCAAATGTCCTAAATACATATTTATAAAGCACAAGTATTATTTAGAATAACCTTATATATTATGAAATAGAAAAATGAAAAGGAAGGTAACACACATTTTCACCTTTCTATAAGATATCCATCGGTATGTAACTCCAAGCTTAACTTCTTTAATAAGGTGAACAATGAAGTGAATCATGATAGTGAAAAATTGGCAAAAAGATTTGAAAAAGATTGTAGAAAAACAATAAAGTAAATTGGCAAAAAATTAAAACAAAAATAAATAGGGGAAGAAATTAAATTAATTAAAAACAGAAAAGAAGAGAAAAGTCAATATTATAGAAGTTAAATGTAGAAGATGAGAATGTTGGTAACTTAGCCTACCAGAGCTATTATTTAATGCAATATTAATGATTTTTCTTTATTTATAATTATTCTAATTTACACCTGCATCTATTAATATACTCTAACCAAGATCCCTCGAATAAAAAAGCCTAATTTATCTATTTTTTCTCCCAAATCCTTTTACAGAGAGAAAATAGTTAGATTGCATTAAAAATAAAGATGTATAACATGCTAAAAAAATCAACCTATCCCTAGTGATGACTTTATTTAGATATCCTTTCTCAGTTCTATTAGAAAATAACATTTCCCAACGCTACCCCTAAAACTTACCATGCAAATGGACGATCAAGCCACAAGCAATAATATTAAGCACAAGAAAGAATAATGCAAAAGTAATAATATTAAATAGATAGGAAGAGAAATTACATCAAAAGTAGTTGGTTGCCAAATTCCCAACAAAAGGAAATTTAGGCTCATTGTCATGAGAGATTTTACAATTGCAAGAGGGAAATATTTAGTAAAGGGGGATTTGAAAAAAGGAATAGAGGGAAGAAATGACTCCTAATGTTTGCTTCTCTTTTTTTCTAGCCTTTGCATTCTATAAAGAATTATATTCTCTTGAATTTTCTGTGTGTTTTTTTTTCTTATTTCTATTTCTTTTATAGGTGTAGATCAACTTAGTTTTCACATAACTTTCGTGCTAAGCGCATCTCTTTCTTGAATTAGTTTGTTTTTCTAAATTAGTCTTTACTTTCCAGAATTATACTGGCACTAAGCGAGAGTTGTCTGCTCAGCCTGCACTTTGCGCTAAGCACCTGAGATGCGATAAGTGAGGAGCTTCAGATCTTCAATTACGTCTTGGGTTTTACTTTGTTTTTTTCCGTCAATTATTCACTAAGAATCATAAATTCATCAATTTTTTAATATTTTTTGCACAAAAACTTAAATGATGTTAAAATTCCAATTATTTTCACTAAAAGGAAGTAATAAGAGAGAAAAATTACTAATTCTTATAATTTAATCCCAAAATATACTTATACATAATAGTTATCATCAAGAAATCATAATCCAAACCTTTATCTCTCATACATATATCTCTTTCTTGAAATTGTTGTTTATCTTTAATTTATTTTCTTGAATGCAATCATAACAACACCCGAACTCATATTAAAAATCCAAAATTGTTTAGTTTATGCAATTTAGAGAATTTAGGAATACAACTAGTCTTTAGGGTACTATATCCGAACTTTCGAATCTACTATTACTATTGCATATGATACACTTACCCTTAACAAGTACATATTTTATGTATCAACCATCCAACAAGGTAATATTTTTAACATCGTCAAGAATGTCTTTTTTCCTTTACTAGTCAGTGTATAGACAACTAAAGGATATTTATCATTTTCGTTTGGCCAAAGGCCAAGTCTTATCCCTATGGATTTAAGGTCTCTTCGAGCATTGATGTGATCTTTTGACTTTACTCTATCATTTAGCAAAGTATATATGATGTTACACATGTTTTTCTCAATATGCATCACATTAAGATTGTGATGTAAATAATTATTTTTTCAATATAAAAGTTCAAAGAATATGTTTTTCTTTTTCCACTGTTGAGTACTACCCATGGGAAATGCAAAGGTTTCATCCCAAAATTTCATTTAACTTAAAGCTCAAGTATTTTGAATATAATTTCACAAAGTAGTAACATTAGAATCCTAGCCAATTGCTAGAAGGAGTTATTAGCGATAAGTGCAAAAAAGTTCTACGCAGGAAATTGAAAAGTCAATTGAGAAAAACATAAAAGAAGTCAATTGCGAAAAATATAAAAGAAATCTCTTTGGCTTACTATAATTGAAAGTTTATTTCCTCGACTAGGATGAGCTGGATAGTAATTTTCTTAAAATCAAAGTTGAGCTACTTTGACTTAGCCCTAATATATGTGTACGTAGACTACTTTAGAGCACATATGCATGATGTACTAAAAGTGATTCGAAAACTGAGGAAGAACATAAATGTGAAGAAGAAAAAAATTATAAGGGTTTGTTTTGGAGAGAAATTAATTAATAGTCATTTGGTTTGGGATTATATATATATATATATATATATATATTGTTTTTTAATTACAAAAAAATGTTACAGTATTTAAAATTTTTAATTTTTAAAGATTTATATAAGAAATAGTAATTTTTTATAAATCAAGAAAAAAATGAAAATAAAGTAACATTTTGTAATTAAAATTAAATATAGAAAATAAAATAAAAAATATGTTCTCAAAATTAAGCAACTCCTAAGAATATGTTTCATTGAAGTGTATAAATAAGATTATTTATTTGTAATTTTTTACAGATAAAATAGAGGTGATAATTAATAAAAAAAATTCTTAAATCAAAAGCGTATGTCCTTATAATGCCTACCTATGCAAATAAATTCATAAAGTGCTAATTTGTTCTGGAAATACATATATTTATGGATTATAACAATAACAATGATAAAAAAAATTATAAGGGTGAATTACAATCACATAATAGTTCAAGAGAAGACTCCGAAAGTCATTGATGGAAAACTTAAAGGCTAGCTTCTATTTAATTTATCTTGGTACGATAGCATTATGGATGATTCTTTCTCTAAGGTATACGGTATACGGTATACCTTTGTATTTAAACTTGCTTTAATTTTACCCAAATTGTCAACCTAATAAAACTGATATATAATGCAGCCAAATGAATTAACGTTAATTTGATGAGAAAATTAAGCACAACTCGACCAATAGATAAGGGAAGTAGAAATTAATTCAGGAGGAAATTTAAGCCCATGTTGGGTTATCGAGGATATTTTTTTTCTTTTTTCTTTTTTTTGTGTGGTAAAATGACCCATAACTGTCTCTAAAAGTAATTCCCTGGAAATATGGCATATGTAGTTGTCTCTACAAGAACCCGTTATAACGTGTGTTCTAAATTCCTAATTTTTTGCATTCTCCCTTCAATTCAAAACACTTACACAGTTGCAGTGCTAGCTGGTTAAAATACTGGTCCAACCCCAATCCCCTTCCTTTTTTTTCTCTCACCCCACTTCGATTCCCCAAACTCCAAGAATGGAAATCTGAAAAATTGAGAGCCCCACCTAAAGGCCTGATGATGAACTTGGAAAATGATATACCCTAGAAAAATGAACTGTGTAACTGCACTCCCTTACCATTTATGTATATATAACATGTTTATAGTGTCATATTTCTTTGCATTACTAATTATTATCTTAATTAACTGTTATAAGTATCATTTAACTAAAGTTTCTATGGTCGTTAACTGAGAGCTGACAAATAATAATAGCAATAGTTTACATTTATGTGTATAGCTAACAAGAGACCCGTGGTGATTGCAGTACAGGATATAATAGTTATAGCAGAAGTCTACTTCCTATGAATATATTTATCTTTTTTGGCAAATGTCATTTGCATATGATTCGGAGAACATTACTGTTACAAGTTGGTATATAAACCTGAAGTCGAATTAGACTTTGATATTTAAAGACCTTAGAAAAACAAAAGGCCTAGTATGGTATTAGTGGACGTGGGGATATCAAGTCCATTAGTTAATCACCCCCACCTAAAAAAAGAGAGAAGGTATATAGGAGAAGGAATTATGAAGGAGAAGAAAATGTTCTATATTGTCATTATTATTATTATTATATATAGCTGACCTCCATTTCCCTCTAAAATAATTTGTTTTATAGTTTCATTATTCTTTTTTAGGTGAACTCAGATAGTCATAGGTAGAAAACTAAGAATTAATCTCGAGTTATTCAAACTTATTTTATTTAGAGTTAATTTTGTATAATATAAGTTTTTTCATCCATACAAACTTACGAATTAATTAAACCCTATGTTTAAGAAATAAAATTATTTATTTAAGTTTAGTTTAATTATTTGTTGCAACCAATGAGTGGACTTTGTGTGCACTTATAAGCCCACCCTACCATTCATTAACCAAGGCCGAAAGAGAAGGGAAGCCACCTCATAAAGCTGTTAGAGAGAGAGAGGTGGAAAAAGAAGAGCAATTGAGACTGTGTATATGCATTTTACAGTTGGGGTGTGTGTAGGTACGTAGGACTATATAGGAGGAGGTGGTCCAAAACTCCAAACGCTAAACACATAATAGCACAAGCTATAGCTATATTTGAGAAGACAACAGTTGCACCGTACCGCGAATTATTGCATGTCATCCATACCAGTGTTACACTACTCTCGTCTCTTGTGGAACCATTTATTACATGGTTCGGTACAATACACCTTACCATTCATATCACTCTAGGCCCTCCTTGTTATCTTAAGTATATATGTATTTGGATTAAAAAAAATCTCAAGGATAAAGAAAAAAAAAACTTATTATTTGGATATTAACTAAATTGGATTGAGAATTGGGACAAGAGGATTTTTACATATCGATTTTGTTAACATCAGTCTTAATAATTGTTTTTAATTAAGTAACTAAAATTAAAAAAAAATTAATGTTTCTATTATGATCTCAATATTTTTCTTCTTCTTATATTTGCTTAAAATCAGGTCTGAGGATTTATGTTAACAATGTCCTTCCTCCATAATTATCCTCAATTATTGATTTTAATGTTTCCTTAAAATATTTTTGATATTATAAATATTTCTTTTTAATGTTCATCTTAATCTTTAGTTGCTTAAAATTAGGTCTGAGGATTCATGTTAACAACGCCCTTGAAATATTAATTAGAATCAAATGGCATAGGAAAGTGTAATTTTTAAGGATGTGTTTGATTTGGAAAAAAAAATCACATTTTATGAATAATTATAAATATTCAATATAATTTTTATTTCGTTTTCAAATATTTGTGTAGAAAATAGTAAATAAAAACATTTTGTTTCATTAAGTATCTTCTATAAAAGTATTTAAAAACAAGGGGGAAATAAAAATAAGATAAAATTCTGTAATTATTTATAAAGATAAATAATATTTTCTCGATTTTTCCTTTCTTCTCCCTTACTATGAAGATCGTAACAAAATCAATAATTGATAAGATCAACAAACCAAAGAACAAGTTGTATAAGATCACATGCTCCTTCGACACCCTAAGATAATGTAGGGTAATCGGAATGCAATTGTGAAATTGATTGCTCAGAAAGTCAGGCCACCTTAGAGGGAAACACTTCCTGAGATGTTTTGACAACTTTAAGGTACGTAAGTTGGTTCTTAAACAAGCACAATTTGTAGATATTCTACAAGTTGGCCATGCCTATCGACAATATATATTTAGCCTCAAAATGATCCTCGTAGAGGTTGAGGCTCTTGATTTGACAATGGAGATGACCTCAACTCCTCAAGGTTGTAAAATTTCAAATTGAAGGATTGAAGAATGTGGACTGGATTATATAGAGAAGTTGTTGCTAGTGAGGTTTAGGTATTTAGATTCAGGAGGAGGTTGAGGTATTGGTGGTGTGATCATGACAAAGAGAATTGAGAGTATAGGTTATCCAAGGAAACCTAATTGGATTAATTGGTAGAGTTAAAGGCCTTCTTGTTAAGACATTAAGAACACTAAGCAGTGACATTTCACCTACCATTTTTTTTCAAACAAGATATATATTCTTTTATAGACAATGGAAAGTCAATTAAAGCAATTGAATAACCTATCATTTTAAATTTACTTTAATATTAAAATTCTTTTCCTAAACAATTTAGTTACCATGCATTAAGTAATTCAATATAAAATATGACTAATTCAAATAAATAAACAAATAATTACATTATTATTTGTAAGTAGCAGAATTAAATACATAAATAATTAATAAATGTTAAATAAGTTATATACAAATTGGTAATTAATTATTTGGACATGAGAATGAAATGGATAACTTTAATATTCACTGATTTTTCTTAAGTTTAAGTGCATATAACGAGTTAATCCTTCAAAAAAGTACATGTAACAAAGAGGGATTTATTCATTAAAAAAATGAAGATAAATTTATTGATATCAGGTTGTCAAATTTTGTAAAATAACATCCTCCAATAACTTTACTAAAAAAAATCCTACAATAACTTTTTTTCAAAAACAAATTTTATCAATTCAATATATATAAAATTTTACGTAATTAGACATTTGTTGTAAACATATAATGAAATGATAACTATTTATTTATATTTTTAATAGCATATTGTATGTTAAAATACAATGACGAAAAGAAGTATCAATTAATTTATGAATTTTTGTTTGCTTAATTTATTTTATGAAAACTTTGAATTCAAGATCTGTCATTTTACAAAGTTTAACATAATGTTATTTGATCTTATAAATAAGGTTAAGGTAAGATAAAAATTTAAATCATATAATCACTCACAAAAGTCAAATGATTAAAAAAAAACTCAACTCAGGTACTTATGTAAAAAAATTACACTTTCACATAAAAAGAATATTCTCTTATTTGATATTATATATATATATAATAGTATAATGCAGAAAAAAGTATGTTGATTATTTGTTGAAGTATCAAAGAGAGGGGTCCCCAATGGATATTATATTTTATTTTGTATATTGGTGATGATATGGGTTTTCAGCCTTATAGGCTTTAAATTTGTGTTAGTAGCTAAAAAAGAGAAGGGTGAGGGCGGCGGCACCACCTTTCCTTCCGATTGCCCTAGGGCCTTAACTGGAATCTAGGTATGCAGTTCTTTTCTTTCTATCTGTCCTCAATGCAACATGTGCGATTGTGTTTGTGACATTTCCTCGGAAAATTCTCGGTATGTGCTACCAACTGTTTGCAGTTTAATAGCAGGAACTAACAAAAGGGGAACTCAAAAGAAAATTAAAATATTACTACAATTAATTAAAATGCAAAGCATGCACGGTTACACATTAATATATTATTTTGGGTATGAAATACATTTCCTCCTTTAGTTTCTCTTTCACATTCAATGGATTCATATTAGTTAGTAAATTTGAATTTCAATCGCTTTCTATTGCTTGTCCACTTTTCCAGCTACCAATAACAAACAAATAAGGAAATGAAACCAGTCTTTGTGTTGCTGTTTTCATAGCATTATGATTTATGACATCCTCTACTCTCAAGCCTAAGATAGCTTATTTGAGGAAATTAATTCTTCCTTGAACATAATCACTTATAAGAAAGAAAAAAAAAAATTGAGTTTCTCTCCTAAGTTAAAATCAATTTTTACATCCTAACTTTCGAAGATGCAAAATTTTATATAAAAATTCAGTGCATAATTTTTTTTTAACTTATGAGAAAAATTGAATTTATTTTGCTTTTTTACATGCTTCTTCTATAAATACTTGTAGAAAAATTTATTCAAACGACACTCTAATAAAATATTATTCAAATATATAGATTATATTTAATTAATATTTATAATAAATAATTAAAATTGTGATATAAAATCATTTTTAATTATTGACAATTCTTTTCATAAAAATTATCAAATTTTAATTTAGAGATAGAGATAAAAGATGGTAGGTTGTAAGGGATAGGCTGATAAGAGATAAAATACGTAAATAAAGATAAATGAATTATAGTTTGAGATGGGTGAAAAAAATAATTTTTTTGATTAATTGTGAGGTAGTATGTGAAATACACCTTCAAATGAAGGAAAATAGATAATTTTATGAATGTTTAATTGAGAAAATAGGAAGAACAAGAATATGGATTAAGTTCTGTATTATAATTTATAATATAAGAATATATTTATGGTGATGTCCATCTTTTATGTATTTTTTATTATCTAAAAGCATGTTGTTATTATTATTATTGTAGTAGTAGAATGTTTGGAAAACAATTTTTAAAATTATACTGTTAATTATATATGATAAAATTATTGAATTTTATGATAATTATTTCAAAAAGTATGTCTAAAATAATTTATAATTTGTTGATGTCAAAATAATTTATTACAAAGAGTGTGCCAAAAGAAACAATAAAGGGTATCACAATTGTAAATGGGAGTTAACGTGCATATAGAATTGTAATTGAACTGTGACTAGACTCCATTCATCTCTTGCGAAGGCTTAGCAACCAGTTTGTTTGATTCTCTCTTCCCTATGTTTCTACCACTTCTACAACTTGAGTATGACAATGTTAATCTTTTTGCTTGTCTATATCATTGATGCAAATGTGCAATTTATGGTGATTGGAGACTTTGCCCAACCCATAGAAATAGGCACATAGATCACACACTGGACCACATGATACTTACTTTTCATAAACATAGCCATCTATTTCGTATAGAGCTAGCTAGCAGCAATTTCAATTAATTGTACAGTCTACAGTATTAAAATGCTACTGCTAACAATATATTCAGCCATCAAAGAGACAAGGACATGTTTGCTTTCTGCTGTCAAGAAGCATAACTATATATGAAAAGGTAAACATATAAACCACGCTAGTTTGTTATTTATTTTTTGTTTACTTCACTTTTTTACACTAGCAAGCTGTTCTCTCAACACAATAATTGGAAACAAAGCAAAATACTGTTCTAAACAGTAATTAATCTTCTGATCAGTTTCCAATTACTTTCTCAAAAAATAGAATGTAATTCTTTCAAAGCATAATCAAATCAAATAATTTACAGATTGAGGTTTCTCACTCTTTCGCTCCCACACTTGTGCAAAAATATCTACTATTCGATCATGATATTTTAATTTATCTTGCTGCACATTTGATGTTTTCTAAATTCAATTTGAGGGCTTTGATTAGAACTCCAAATTTATTCACAAACATATAGAATTAAGATTGTCCCTCATTTATATATTTATTTTGATACTATCTATAATTAATGTTAGACTTTATTTTTTTAATATATTTTCTCGTGTCCATAACTTTTGGGCTTAATACGTGAATAATATGTTGAATAAACCTTTAATAGATCTATAATAAGTTCTGATAATATCTTAGAATGTCAGTTTAAATCTAATTCAATCTTACAAAATTGACTTGTAAGATGCGGGATGTCCCCACTTACATATTTTATCTTGATATTACCTTAGACCGATGTGTAGCTTGGGCCAATACACCCCTCATGTCCACCACTTTTGAACTTAGTGCATAGATAATATGGTGAATGGTAGGCTTAATAGATTCATGATAACTCATAAGGTAAGAGTTATTGTCACTTATATGTTGTATCTTGGCATTATCTAACGGATGGAAAACTTGAATTTTTCTCAATACTAAGAATGTAGGATTGAGTCTAACTCAATCTTATAAAATTGGCTTGTAAAGTGAGAACAATCCCTCGCTTTTATACTTTTATTTGAGTATATCGTAGTTTATGTGAAATCTTTAATGCAGTTTGTCACATTGATGAGAGGACATTTCATGTAAAACTTACATGATTAATATTTACAAGTGGTTCAATAACAATCCGAGAACGAGTGTCTGGTTTAAAGAAACCACATAACCAACATGTAAAAAACCGGGTTAAAATCAATAAAGTTGATCAAAATGAGAAAAAAAAAATCAACAAAAAAATAGTTCACAATTGGTCAATGAAAAAGGCTTAATAGAATGTTATTTTGATTTTGTTTTGAAAAGATAAAAAATAAATCAACTCAAAGTATTTGTCATTTTCTTTTTCATTCTAAATATAAACTCGTTATTATTAATAAACATCGGTGTATATTGTTGAATTTTTTTTACAGCTATATTGTTGAAACTTAAAGTTAAGTATTATTATATATTTTATTTCAAATTTTTTGTTTACCTTTTTTTAGAATATGTATTTTTATGTTTACCTTGTTAAGAATCTATAAAATTATATTTTAATTTTAATTTTTAATATTATAAAATTATGATATCACGTTTTTAGTATTATTTATATAATAATAATAATAATAATAATAATTTTATTAATTTTATTAATACAAGGCATTCAATTAAAATTCAACTATTAAATCTTAAACAAATACTTTGGCATATTCAATTATTGGTCTGCTTTTAAAAACATTGCATAAAAAGACACATAATATTGTGATTGAATTAATGAATAAGTACCGAATGAAAGGTCAACCACGGGCACGAGAGAAGCTAAATCATCGGTTATGCTTAATTGCATATGTTGTGTCAACTTGTTCTTTGTTACATACTTCAACTTGTTTTAATTTCAATTTTTCTTGTTATTGCCCCAAGTTACATGGTTTATCCACATTTAACAAGTCTATAAAATACCATCTTTCTATCTTCTTAAGGAAATTTCTTAACTCTGTGGGTAGCAAAACTGCATATTAAATTTGTTTCATTTGAATTTAATCGACAATTGAAAAAAAAAACTGATAATTAATTGTTTTGTACTAATCTCCTAGGTACCTGCTACTTCTTATTAATAAATATCACATGTGCTTGTTTTGATATTGCAATCATTTGTGTTTAGGGGAACTTACACACATTTGGACTGATTTAGCTTTCTTGTTTTGCCAAAGCACGTTATTATTCATACTAAAAATGAAGAAAAATCAAGAATATCTTTTACAGTCCCAAAAATTGTAAAAAATTAGAATTTAATTTTATTCACTCATATATAATAATCAAATAAATATTTCATACATTATATCATTATTTTTAATTATATATAAAATGTGAAAAATATAATTTTAAAAATACATATTTTATTTTATTTTAATGATAATATAAGTATAAATAAAATATACAAATAGAGGAACTTAAACTTTTTATTTAAATATATTTCAAATTAATTAATGCAATTAAAAATATATTTTAGTGAATAATTAATTAAAGAAAAAATATAATTTAATTTGACACAAAACCTCATAAGGCATGTCATGCATAAAAAAATATAATTTAATGTTTTTTACGTGGAATGATAAAAATACATATAAAAAGTTATCTCAGTTCTAACAATTGTATTTCATAACACAGGTAGATTCGGTTTGGTTCCTCACTTCCCCTTAAAATAATCAAGGAGAACTTTCAAGAATCAAGCATCGTATCAAGAACTTAAAAAAAAATGAAAGTGGAAAACTTTATGTAGTGAAGAATTAATTAGGAAAAGGGAAGAAATTATATGCATACATGACAATAACGATGAAGTAATATAATTAAAAGCCAGAAAGAACTAAAAGGTGATATTTGGCATTTTTTTGGGATCCGGAACATTAAATTTGGAGAGAACTCGGGAGTTGGAAGTTCAGAAGAAGAAGTTATTGGTTTGGAATTTATTTATTTTCCCTTAAATTTATACAGTTGAAGAATATTGAAGAGGGAATCATGTATGGTTGTTTAGGACGCAGTAGGAGAGGAAGTGATCAAATGATAATTGAAAGAGAATACTGAAGGAAGGTAAAGCAGAGAGAAAGAGAGGTGTGGTGTTCTCAATCTCTCAGCTAGGTTAAATAAGGATTATGTAATTAGCGTTGGAATCACATTGAACGAAAAAATTATGTGTTTTAAAGCAAATATTTTAAAATAACTGTGTTGAAACTTTCATCTGAAAGTTTATAAGTATTGGGATTAAGCAGATAGATTTCTAAACACATACACTTAATCTGTTGTCACGTGACAACTTAAAGTTTGAATTATTGTTAAAAAAGATGTTTATATGTTGAGATTATTTCTGAAAAGAGATATCATTAAGTAAAAAAAAAGTTGTCTGAGGCTCCCAGCGGAGCTAATTGCCTTTACTTACGGCTGGGAGGGACCAGCACACAGCACACAGCACACAATGAATGGCACCAAAAGTCAAAAAAAGAGAAACTCAAAACAACTTAACACTGTGCACTCTCTCTCCTCTACTACGCCGTTGGCATTCTCTTCTGTCTAATAACAACAACCATTTTCCACATTTATATAATAGTAATTTTTACAAAACTAAAAGAAAAAATAAAAATAATAAGGAGGGTGCCGATTTAACAAAGTGAAAGTAGCTCGTTGCTTCTGGAACAACAACTGGCCTTTTATTGTAGAACCGGAAGCATATATATCATGGTTTTAAACACGGGTTCGCAATCGTAATTGCGATCACTATGTCAACTTATCAAAATATTTTGATACTATACACATCACCACTACAACTGTGATCACATTTTTCCACAGTTACATGCAATGCAAATATTCTTTGATTCACGGCAACACAACTATAATCACAATTTAAAATCATGATATATTTTATACAGATTATTATTATATCCCAAATATTATGAAAACGACTAGTTGCTCACATGACCCCAATATGCACATTATTCATGGGCCCCCACGTAAGTGTAGTAACCCTCTTTCTCTTTCTCTCTCTCTGACTTGTTATGTTAAGAATAAAACTGGGTTGCAACAAACATTTTTGGTTCTTTTTTCTTACTTGTAAAGAAGCTTCCTTTGAGGTAACTACACTTTGTGTTAGATAAAACCCACATCACCCCTCCCCCCATCTCCATCTTTCTCTCTTTAACATATCGAGCTGTTTAGGTCAACAATAACCCCGTTTTGAATCCTCCATCCGTGCCTTGTCTTTCTTTAGGGTTTGATGATGATCCCTCATGGTCAAATATGAAGGCACCGACTCTCTCACAATTCTCTTGTACTGCTAAATATACATCTGCTTTTCTTTGTTTTCTTCACAGCCTCACATATCTATCTGCCTACTCAAATATCTTCTTAGCTCCAACTATATATTTTTTCTTGGTAATTTAATTCCTTTATATATATAATCTTGTCAATTTCTTCAGACTCTAAATTTTACATTTTTATGTTGTCAAACTTCAATTTGGTTCTTTTTTTATATATTTTTTTTATTTGTTTTCCCTCCTCCCACTTACTCCTCGTCCTTTTCCCTTTCCTTGATGAATTAATATTTTTTTCAATAATTTGGGTGACATTATTTAATTTTGTAAGATCCAGAGGGCTATAATTAGCAGAATTGAAGGTGGGGTCAGGGTATAATTTTATGGAGTTGATGCAAGAAGTGAAAGGGTACTCTGATAGCAGAGAGGAGGAGGAGGAGGAAGAGGGAGCAGCAGAAGAAGAAAGCAGCCGTAAGCACCACTACTACCCCTTTTCTTCTTCTCCCTCTAATTTGTATTTATCTTCTTCTTCTGCTCCTTCAATATCATCAAATTATACTTCTACTACTACTAGTGCTGTTGCACGTCCTCTTCACCATCATCATGTAATAAATATCCCTTACCAACAAAATCCATGGCTGGGGATGAATATTGTTCATCATGATCATCTAATTCAGTCTCCAGAATCTCACAATTCATCATCTGGGTTAGGGTTGTTACACCAGCACCAGGATGCAGCAGGTTCCAATTTCATCATCAACAACAATCAACATCATCAACATCACCACACAACAAAGCAGCTAGATTTCATGGACTTGTCACTTGGTAGCAGCAAGGATGAAGGGAATTTGCCAGGATCTTCTTCTTCTGTCTATGCTCATCATCATGCAGCAAGTGGTAGTTCTTCTGTCAATGGTAACAACAACCTGCAGCAACAGCAACAGCCTGCTGAGAAGGAGCACATGTTTGATAAAGTAGTGACACCAAGTGATGTGGGGAAGCTGAACAGGTTGGTGATACCAAAGCAGCATGCTGAGAAGTATTTCCCTCTTGATTCCTCAGCCAATGAGAAGGGTCTGTTGCTGAATTTTGAGGACAGGAATGGAAAGTTGTGGAGGTTCAGGTACTCCTATTGGAACAGCAGCCAGAGCTATGTGATGACCAAAGGTTGGAGCCGTTTTGTCAAAGAGAAGAAGCTTGATGCGGGTGACATTGTTTCCTTCCAGCGTGGTGTTGGAGAATCGTATAGGCATAGGTTGTACATAGATTGGAAGAGAAGGCGTGATCATCATCATCATCACCATCATGGCCCTGTCGACCCTTCAACCACACTCTTCACACCTTTCTTTCTTCCCAATCAGCCTCATCACTTAATGTCCATCAGATGGGGTGCCACTGACAGATTGTACTCCCTCCCTTCCCCAACCCCACCACGCCACCATGACCATTTGCAACATCAACAACCCCTCAATTACAACAACAACACCATGTATCATCCCTTTCATCACCATGGTGGTGGAAGTGGAATTAATGGTACTACTCATCACTACAACAATTACTATCATGAGATGAGTAGTACTACTAATACTACCACTTCAGGATCTGGCTCAGTCTTTTACCTCAGGTCAACACCCCCATCAATGCCATTGGCTGATCACCAAACCTTGAACACAAGACAACAACAGCAGCAACAGCAACAACAACAACAACAAGAGGGAGGTGGCAATGTTTCACTTCCTCCTATGATCATTGATTCTGTTCCAGTTGCTCACCACCTCCATCATCATCATCATCAACATCAACATCAACATCAACACCATGGTGGCAAGAGTAGTGGTTCTAGTAGTCCTAGCACTGCAGGGAAAAGACTAAGGCTATTTGGGGTGAACATGGAATGTGCTTCTTCAACAACATCAGAAGACCACCCCAAATGCTTCAGCTTGCTGTCCTCATCTTCATCAATGGCTAATTCCAATTCTTCACTACCACCACTTCAGCTTTTGAGGGAAGACACACTTTCATCATCAGCAGCAGCAGCAGCAAGGTTTGGAGATCAGAGAGGAGGAGTAGGGGAACCTTCAACTTCAATCTTTTTTGATCTGGACCCTTCTTTGCAATACCGGAAGCGATAAAAAAAAAAAATTGATCTGAAGAAACAAAATAATGGAAGAAGATACGAGTTTGATCTAAAGTCATCACCACCTACTACCTGGGCTAGCTACACTCTCTTTTGCAGCATTTTTATTTTTTTTCCTTTCTCTTTTTTGTTTCTTTCATCAGCTACAAAGGAAAGAAAAGGCTCTCCCGGACTTTCTTCTTCTTTTGATCAGTAATTAGTCTTTAGCTTTTGCACGTTTTGAAGTCTTTTAGTACGTTTAGAACTTCTCAATGAATTAATTAGCTGGGGATTTGGGCCCCTGAAGAAATATTGGAACATCCATCGTTTCACAACCTAAAAGAGGGAAATGAAATCCATGGAGATCAAATTACGCTTAGACCTTTTTTCAATTGTGTATAATACAATACAAATATATTTATTATTATTATTATTATTATTATAGTATATATGTCTTTTGCTCTTTCTATTTTAATATTTGCTTCAACACTGTTCTCTCTCTCTCTTTCTTTCCGTTTACTGCATTTAATGATACACAGAAAAGCTTGTTGCTTTCTTCTTTCCTCTAATGTTTCTGTTAGCCTTGTTGGGTTGATGTCGTTCAACACACTGCTCCTGCTGCTTAGTTAGGCATTTTAGCTTTGCAGATAAAGCTCAGAAAGTTGTACAGCTGTAAAAGGGTAATTTTTTCTGATCTTATTCCTCTTCCCTTACATTTAATTTCATTACTTTTTCCACTTACTACGCTGTTGTTACCATAAATAATTTATTGATTATATATATATCAATATGAGTACTAACACCACTCCCTTTTTCCTCTATCTCCCTCCACATTGCTACTTACTTACCTTTTTTTTTCTTTTTTTTTGGTGATATGCTTTTGTCACTATTCATCAGCCGCCTTCTTGTCTGGATTAGCACTGCGCATAAACGTGATATAGGAAAAATGAAATTTTTTATGCGTCAAAGAGTATGTAGCCTAATTCTATTTGATGCTTATCTCAATGTTATGGCATTTGATCTCTGATGCTTAATTACCTTAATTTAAGAGATAATACAATTTATGAAGCCTTTTAGACTTTATGATTTAGATTCCTCATGTGATGCTTAATTAGTCTTGGTCACAGTGTTGCTACTGTTGATAGTTGAAAACAAAACTCATTGGTTACTTACAGACATTCTTTGGATTTGTCACAGATATTGCAATAATTACACTACAGCTAAGACTTTTGGATCATCGAGTCAAGGAGCTTTACTTTGGTGATTAAGGTGATCAATTATCAGCTAGCTTATAGTACCTTTTTTTCTTTTGTGTGTGTGTGTGAAACTTGACATTATATGGCGGATATAGAACATATGCTATAATAAGGAAAGAAAGTGAAACTTTTCCTTTCATAAAAATTGTCGTTTTGATTCATCCGAGATATGTAGAACGTGGACTAATTGATTTGATTGATCTATCTTATTAAAGAGGAAAAAATGCTACTTTTTGAAATTATCGTGTGAATTAATATGAACTGAGCAAAGGGAGTTGTGTGTGTCACTGATGGGGCACATTGATGCATTTTGCTTTAGCCTTTAGGTTTACATGATACAAACACTTTTTTCATTTGACTATTCATATATTTTCTCCATGTTTATTGGGAGTAATAGACTCATAGAAACCACTATGTTTGAAAAAATATTAAGAGTGACATTTAATGCAAAATACACTGTTCATGGCATAAAAAGGAGATATATCAAACAGAATGTTATATGTTCTCACGGTATGTGAAATGGGGAAAGGAAAGCAAAAGCAATATATAGGACAGTGAGATCAACAGTGTATGAGACAAGACATACATAGGAGCAGGACCTTTGTTTTGGCTACACAGACTTGAATGTGATGCCTTTTTCTGTTAAAATAATAGGAATAGGAGTATGTCAGATCCTATGGGAGTAAAGTCAATTTCCATGAGCTCTCGAAAGTCTTGGAAGGATCCTCATGACTGCTGGAAATTAAAGAATGAAAGAGACTAGAAATGGAACCTCTTTTTTGGGGGGAGATGATCAAGTTCATTTCAAATGCTTGGAACCCAACAACAAGACAGGAAAAGATAGTTCAGATAAAACAAGGCAAAATAATAATAATCAAAATCTTGGTTTTTTCTTTAATTTTTATTGTATTATATTCTCCTATCATCCTTCTTAACATATTTAGTCATGATCTTGCATACAACAAGTTAGTTAAGCAAACCAAATGATATTAGGAAAGACACACAAACAGAATAATTTTATGGTCATACATTGACAATATTTTGCTAGGTAGATCCGGGATTCGGTTTTATGCCTTCATACATACACATGCCATTGATCATGAATTATAAAAGCATCCTTAGAGTCAATTGGTTTATTAAAGTTAACCATAAATTCAAGGGATTAATTATTCCCTAGCTAGTACTATTACGCTTCATGTTTGATTATAAATCATGGACTTTATATTCATATGATGATATAGTATGAATATTGTGTATTAGCAACGTGAAGGTTATCATTGTTTTGGGAATTGCATCACCCCTAGCTAGCTAGATAGAGTGTATTAAAGTCAATGTTTGTCAGTTATACATATAGTAGTATTGATACTCATGTTAATTAGTTCTATCCATATAATTAATTAATGTCTGCTTGTTATGGGCGTTTTATGCAGAAGGGAAAATAGAAGCTCCACCAAACCAGGCCTTATGATTTAAAGACTTAACAGCTGCCATTTCAGTGTGATTTTAGAAAATTTAATCAAGGTACATTTTTCCTGAACATATGGGTGTTAGGTCTCAAGCATCATGCATATTCAATAACTGATATTTAAGTCAGGAAATTAATTAGATAATACTTGAAGTGATCATATTAATTGCAATATCCTTCAATATATATATATATATATATATATATATATATATATATATATATATAACTGCAAAACGGATATTGTCTTACATGCCACTCTCAAGAAGTTATCAACAGATGGATATATTTCATCATAAGAAAAAGTTGATGTAGATAAGAATTATTTTTCAGTGCCTGGTTGATTAGTTCAACATCTTTTTATAGTTCAACATTGAAAGGTAACTTACAACAGCATGCTTCCAAGTGTACTTGTTGTCAATTAATCTCATATCTAACGTTAGAAAGTAATTTTTTAGATGTTAGCCCCTGAGCCAGTGATAGGTATATTGCAATAAAATAAAAAAAATATATGTTGAAGGATCATGAATTACATTTGAAAAACAGTCGGGGAAATAACTTCTTTAATATACTTCCTGAACTTAATTTTACTGGGCATGATTGGCTGTTATATAGCTGGTTCCATTCACTCCCTTCTTTTAAATATGTAACAACTTTGAAATGTCACGTAAATATATCATAACATACATAATGTATTAGTTGAGATTCTATGAATTCCAAATTCCAAATGCCATGCATTTAATATTTTATGCATTGTTATTATACTTACATTTAATAAAGTATTGCCAATATTTAAATAAAATTTTCATTTTTATTCATTAATATAATTAAAAATATTGAAAAATGTTAGCATAAAATCAAATGATCATAGACTTAAAAATATTTTTGTAGTGACATATACTAATGTGTGTGTAGTAAATTTATGAACATTTGGTCCTAATTTGTTGGTTTAAAAGTAAAACTTCAAGACCATACAATTTCTTCACGTAATCTCAAAATTTCATGCAATATAAGCATGATTATGTTGGCTTAGTGATGGTATTTCCTGTGCCTTTCAAAAGCTAATTCTAAAAGATATTATAGTTACATGAAATAATTATGCCGATCAGATTTACTATAATTAGCCTTACTTTTACTGTGCTATAAATTATAAAATATTTTGGAATCTTTTTTCTTTTGAGTGCGTCTTGCTACTAGACCATTAGTCAAGGGATTAATAGATAACTTTATTTTTTTTTTATTAAAATTCATGCTAAAATGCATTGGTAATCATAATAAAATTACATTTTTGACACATTTTATTAAAAATATTTTTATTTCTTTAACCAAAGACATTGATTAGCATTTTTTTTACTTCTACTAAATTCGATTTTAATTTTCAAACATATATAAAATATGGGAGAAAAAATTGTTAAGTTTAACTGTAACAAAATGTGACATTGACATGATTACCTTTCATCACTTTAATAATCAGATTTTACGAACATCTTTTGAAAAATGCAAATAATATCATACTGAACTTTAATGTATCATTGATTATTATTTTCGATTTATAATAGATCACCCTGATGTCCAAAGTTGAAAAGTGGTTTATTCGATGAATTAGTCAATCTAAAATGAAAAATTCATCATAATATATAAAATAGACTATTTCGTTATAATTTTCAGTAATTTTTTTATCACATAATTTGTTAGCCCTCAACCCTGCAAATTAAAATTATTTTTCCCATCTATATTGTCATACTTATAAAAATTCTTTCAAAATACTCAGTCTTTTCTTATGAGAAGTTATCTTAAAAAAAAATACATTTATATGTAACAAAAAGATATCTTCTCTGTTTAAATAATTAAGATCGATTTTATTCAGCAAAGTCATATAATAGGCACTGTCAAAGGCACTGTTTTAAGTGTGTATGTTTTGATGGTTTAGGGTAAGAAGGGGAGGGATGGATTTCTTTTTCTCTTGTTGGCATTCAAATTCAAAGCAGCCACGGTGAAATGACAAAAGACCTGATAATTCCAACCTTTCTGTTGTTAACAACCACAACAAAATAAATAAACTTTAATCTGTAAGTGTATGATAGTGATTTTTTCTATAAAAAAAACATTAGCAGATTTATGCTTAATTTCATCCACGCATGCATAGTTTTATATGTCATTATAAGTCAGTAAAAAAAAATAGTCATTATGAATGTTATGATATCACACATTTATTACTAATTATTATTGAATTACACTGAAAATTGAAAAGAAAAAAGACTTAGCTAGTACATACAGCAATAGATCACTTGCCATATATTGTCTCATTCAATTCCAAGGGTAAAACTTTTATAGTCATTGAATTGTGTGTGTCAATGTCGTTGATTAATTTCTTTTAGCACCTCATGGTGTCCCTTATTTACTTTGACGTTTATAGGCATGTTTGGAATTTTTTTTTTCAATAAGCACTTATAGGAAAAAAAATAAGAAAAAAAAATAAATTGATCATAAAAAAAAAGAAAATGAATTTTTAATTAAGATTAAAATTAAATTATGCACTTTCCTTAAAAAAAACATTAAAAAAACATAACAGTTTAGCTTTTAATTAAGTTGGATGAAAGAATTTTTATAAAAGTTAAGTATATGCATAAGTTAATTTTAACTTGTTAAAAGAAACTTAATTCATTTTATCTCTTTTTTTTATAAGTATATATTGAGAACTTTATCCCAACAAGATAATATTGCAACAATATTATTGTGATCGTTTTTTTATTGGTAGTGTTAAAATCAAGAAATTTGACCCCTTGTTAATGATAAAAAAAACAATTCTAAAACATGCATATAGATACCGAATTTTTCTTCATCACCTAAATGATTATTAATTAATTAACTTAGTCTATTTCTTAATTACATACGTGAGCAGTAACTTATGATATTGTTTTCTTACGCTCGGAACTACGAGATCAAATTACTTCTTATGGCGTATTCAGTCTTCAAATATCTATGCAACTTAATAAACTTATCGCTGTATCTGTATAGTTAATTTTAGGGATACTTATTATTTTTTATAACACATACACAATTAACTCCATTAAGCAGCTTATAAAAAAGTCAATTACGCAAGTAAACTAGTTTTTTAACAATAAAAAATCATCAATTGAAGTCTTACATATTTGTAACGGGAAAAGGTTCCTGATACATCATTTTTATGTTTCTAATCGTAGACAGAAATTTCAAGTTCGAACTTCATTCCTGCAATATTTTCTTTTTTATTTTATTGAAAACCGGTGCACCTAAATGTCAGTTCTCTAATTGGGGAAAAAAAAAATCCTAATTCTTGTCTAGCTTTGGATGGGAGGTTTAAAGAAAATGATGGATCAATTTTACCCATAAACAATGGCCGGTAAACAATGAAAGCAGACAAATAACTACTGAAATACATGCCCAAGAAAATAAAATATTACAAAAATGATGGATCCTTTGTTGGTTAATTTATTCTAAAAATCATTGTGTGTATTGATGATTTTAGAATTCTCTCTCTCTCTCTCTCTCTCTCTCTCTCTCTCTCTCTATATATATATATATATATATATATATATATATATATATATATATATATATATATATATAAATTAAAGCTTTTTGGTTTCGTTTTCGTTAATTATATACACAACTGATTGTTTGATGATTTTATTTCCAGAGTTAGGAACGATAGTATTTGAAAATTAATTTCTATATGTGAATATTTATCAAAAGAAAGTTTATGTTTTCTCAAAATTTTAATATAAAATAACGATACCCTACAATATAAGGGAAATATGAATTAATCAAATACTCCTATATCAAATGATTTGCATTGAAAATATTAACTAATGGACACATGATTTGATTCAATATTCATTTATATGTGAAGTGTACATGAAAATGCCCCACCTCCCACCCCCCACAAAGTAAACGTCATCATTTTAAATAATCAAATGAGTCGAACTCAAAAAGGTAAAATAGTAAAAGGTACTTTATTAGGTGAAATATTAAAAGTTGTGAAATAATGAAACTTCTTGGAAAAAAAATTTGAGTGATAAACTTTGTAAAATAATGAAATAAAATTTACAATTAAACATATAAAATAAGCCAATTTTAATTAGTTTTCCTCCCCAACTTTAAAAAACTATTGGTTTTTCGTTCCTATATTTCTGAAACATCCTAACTTTCAATTTTGTTAACTTAAGTGTAAACCTAATTACCAGTTTTCCAAATCAGTCAAACCATGTAAAAACAACAAATTTAGGGCATGACTAGGTTAGCTCTTCAGTTATCAGAATTAATTAAGTTTAGGGTCAAAGGTTATGTAAAAAAATGTAAGGAAGGAAATCAATGGTTTTTAAAGTCAGACAAAAACTAAAATCGACATATTTTAGCCATACCATGTTGTTTTAAAATTTAACTCAAAATTGTTTTTAATCTTAAGAATTTTACCGTACCATGTGGTTTTACATTTTAACTCATCATATCTATTTAGTATTTCTAAAAGCAATATATATTGGTTGTTTCTATCGATTTGAATAATAATATTTTTCAAAAAAAGTACCATGACAAAATTACACTTTTTTTTTGCAATCATGTTTTATTCATTTTTTTTTTCCATTTCATGTAGGACTAACTTTGGAAAACTCTCATGTTAAGTTTTCTCATGATTTTCTTATATGAAAACTGTGTATCTATCTTTCATAATCACAATCATAATTAAACAGATAGAATTTTGTTTATATTAGGGAATAAAAAAAATACAAAACAATTCTACACGTAAATGCTAAAATCATATAAAAATTGGACACGATCGACAAGTCGCATTCTTGACTTTAATTACGTTAAGGTGACATTTTTTTTCTAATAGAGGTAATGGTGAAAGAAGCATTACCCCATTAAAACTGCGAAAGGGATAATGGGTGATATATTGGTAAGGTAAGATCACCCTCGGGAGTAGTCCAAGGTCTGAAATCAAATGGCTTTTGAATGAACGGTGCCCCCACCCTACCCTATTATATAAAAAAAGTAGTAGAGGGTATATATAGGCTAATTAAGAGCGTTGCATTACTAATATTTACGATCATATATAAAGTAGATTGTACCGTAAAGTTAGCAGAAGTTCCTTCACCTTTTACCTCCCATGGCGTGGCCTTCCATTTATTAACTGTAAATCGGATCATTGGACGCATGCAGTGTTCACCAGTGATCAATCCAAATCATTGTAATTGTACTAAACCCTTCAATGGACCACTTCTCCCATCGCATAGTATCAAATTTCTTTTGTTTCTTTCCCACCAATAGTAGTCCATCAATTACTATTTTATTTCATATGTGGAAAACAATACAAAGAAACATATATGGTCATCAATTGCACCTTTTAGTTTTTTGGTTTTTTTTAATATCTCGTCAATTTCACGCTGGAAAGGAATCTTAATTTGTTGGTTTTTTTTTTTTTTTTTTTACATTATTAGTTCAATTTCAGTGTAAATGATGGTGATTATTGTGACTGTATGTATTTATGAAAGTGAGACTCAGTTTTAAATTATTTGCTTGATTACTAGTATTTTTTTTTCAATTAATAATTCAAAGATATATTCTGGCTGATTCTAGTGCAGCTGATAGCTATAGTAGCTTTCAAAGCCCTAAAACTTAAGAAGATATATACAAGTACCAAAATTTCCAAAAGTAAATGATTTAAAGCTACTAGCAGCTTTATATGTTGACGAATATCGGTAGGTCTAAAATTTAAATGTGCATACCAAATAATAAAACAAAATCTGTACATTCATGTAATTAACACTGATCACTAGAATTTGTTTGTCATTAAACATTATGAAAATGTGAACAACCTAATTAACACTGATCTGTAATTCATGTAATAACCTAAGGACAAAACAGCATTATCATATTAATTACCTGAAGCGAAACAGAAAAAGAAAAATCTTAAGAAAGTCTGATTGTTGGGTGGTTTTGAAAGAAGATGAATAATAAGGTGCAGGACCAGAGAGAGAGGGTGAAGATCATGGGAGTGTCCAGGACGGAAGTGAACCGGATCGAAAAGTGACAGATCCTTTGGGTATAATAAGTTTTTGCCGGGGCTTTCCATGTTTCCCAAGATGATAAGTTAACAGATCAGATGCATGCACGTTGATTTTAATTGAGGACCATGCACCCTTAAAAAGGAGATAGCTAGAGAGGACCAGAGAGAGAAGAAAAGGGTGCCCAAGAAAACGAAAGAAGCCAGTATAACCAAACTATAATTCAAATCATCTTTACCAGTCACAGTTAGATTTGGATTTGGATGTACATGTACACATCTTCTCTCTTTAACTCACTTTTTAATATATATAAAATACTAAAATACATATGGATAAATTTCATCAATATATATGGTTGTGTAGATTAAATTATGCTAGCTAGCTGCATGAGAAATCTGTTTAGGTTAGGTTTTTCTCTTATTTTTTTATAATAAATATTAGTTGTTAATATTAATTTTTTGTTTGTGTGAGAATTCGAATTCAAAACTTCTCTCTTTATCGATTTTTCATTAACCACTAAATCAATCTTATATCTTTTCTCTTATATAAATATTGTCATGTTTCTTTTATATAAATTACTGATATTTATCATTGAAACTAAAATTATATATGTAAGATCAAGATAATTAATTAAACTGAAATAATTTTATTTCATGGTTAAGTTTTTCTCCTGTACAAATATTGTTTTGTTTCTTTAGTCACAAATTGTGTAACAGTAGTAATATTATATAAGACAGATTCTTTAAAACAATTTACATATTGATTGGACAAGATATAGACATATAGTCAACAATTGCTGCTTTCTCAAAACGTAACCTAAAGCTAGGTAGAAAGTTTCAAGTAACATTACATATATGAAGGGTTTGGCCAGCTAGCTAGCTTCCACATGCCTTGTTGTATCCTTTTGTTGTTTTCGTTTTATTGCACCAAATTTGAAAGGAACAAGAGAATGTAATGTGTACGAAGTTTCTTTAGTGGCACCCATGTTGTTACTTTGGGATGTGGTCACTCTCGATTGCAGTGCATGTGTGGGTTATATATATATATGTTGTCGTGATTTTTGGTCTGAATGACAATTAGTACTATCATAGAACAGGTGCATGTGCAAATTGTATCTCTCGTAAATGGTGTTTGTAGTTAGGTAATGAACTATAATGCTTGATGAGACAGCAATATTGGAAGGAAAAACTGTACGGCAGGAGAACAAATTATGCAAAAGCTAAAATTTCGAACCCTCTATTTATATTATTCTACTACTACTTTGCAATTTCAATGTATTTATATTCGTCATGCATTCCGATCGAAAAATCTGATCCCAATATTCTTCTTCTCTAGGGATGGCGCTAGAAGTGCGCATATCATGGATTGCTTGGCCTTTTTGTGTTGCGGGAAAATCAATATTCAAGCATGAGACTGAGACAAATTTAACAAATGTAAAATGTGAAGAATGAGTGTAATAGAATTTTTTTTACTAAAAATAATGTCCAAAATATATTTCAAGAGTTTAATGATTATATTTTATCGATATAAATTTTTTTATATTATTAATAAATAAAAATCACCATTAATATGAATTTTAACTATTTATTATTAAAAAACATTTTATATATTACTGTGATTTAATTAAGAATAATAAAATTATTTTATATTATTAATGCATAATTTATATTTTCTTAAAGTTACGGTAAAAAAAATATATTATAATATAAGTTTCAATCTAACTCAATTATTGAATTTACCTAACTTATAAGATGAAAAGTATCTCCTACTTATAGATACTGTTTTAATTATATCATTATTTTATAAAAGATCTTTAACACATTTTCTCACCATGAGTTAAGATTAAACATCTCAAACATATAATAGACCTAATAATAATTATTAAAATATGTTTTAGTATCATATTATAATTTAAATTTATGTTTAATTCAATTCTAAAAGTTGTTAGTTCAATTCATATATATGATAAGAGTTGTTTTCATTAATTTGATCATAAATCTTCAACAAAATATAACAAAATCTCCTAATAAAGACTCTTAACTTTTAACTCTTCATGTAATAACATTTGACAGTGAGACCAGTACAATGCAATGCTTGGTTGGACTTGAAGTACGTCGTTTTATATGAGAGGACAGAGTATGAATGATAACCACAATTTGGAAGAGAAGAAATTGAATGAGCCACCATAATGCAATATGAAAGCAATGTACGATTAGTCACGGGAAGGAAGAAAAAAGTAATTTGATTAAACTAATAAGAAATCAAAGGAGATTTGTAGTGTTGCCTTTTTCATTGTAGGAAAGCAATTAGCTGGAATACAATTGCAACACTGTTCTTTCTTTTTTAATTTTTTTATGGACAAATATTTGTGTTGCATTTTTCATTGTAGGAAAAAGAAATTAGCGGGAATACAATTGCAACACTGTTCTTTCTTTTTTTATTTTTTTTATGGACAAATATTTGTGTTGCATTTTCATTGTAGGAAAAAGAAATTAGCTGGAATACGATTACAATTGTTGCTTGTTTATCAATAAATATTAATTATTAATATGTTAGTTTTTATTAAGGAGATATTTGAACTAATGACATCAATCATTTCCTTCCTCCTATTTTTATTACCAAATCATTTTTGCAATTGTTTCTTTTGTATTTTAGTCATGGAATATTGAGAAATGACATTTTAACATCAAAATACCAACATCACTTCTATACTTGTTTTATTTCAGAAAATAAAAACAATATATAGTGAAATTTGTATTTTTTACTTTATTAGTTATCAAATGATTTAATAAAAATATTATGTATAGTCTATATTGAATAGATCGATTGTCTAAAAAATTTCCCACACACATTGAAAAATTAAGGAAAGGGAACACTTTGAGCAATGTGCAAATAATTGAATTATATATCAATTAATCTTTTTTGTTTGAGAGATTAAGTCACTCTGTGATGACTTCTGTTTACTAATTATTCAATGAAATTAGTGTTTAAACTTTAAATATAACTTCCAATTATATATTCTCATATTTTATCAATAAATCAGTTATACGATCCTACCTTTTTCAGTAACGTGATAGTAAGATTTAAGGATATGATTTAGATTGCCTTCTAATAATTTTAAACCGATTACAATACGACATTTCAAAATTTTATATCTCATTTTTCTCTGGCCCCCAATAAGAATATATTTATTTTTGCATCAATTCATATTACATCAAAGACAAGATACTTCTGCGGATTTGGGACTGTGATAGCTTTACAGTTTAACACTGATCCTCATTAATTTATACAATAAAATTTCGATCCATTCTACTACTAAAATACATACCTCCCAAGTTAAAAATTGATATAAACATACAATAATTTCATGAACCTTACATCAGCAAAATTAATAGAACCACCCTAACGAACATTTGCTATGCAACTATATTCTTCATATACTAGAGCTGAATATAAATTTGGTTTTGAGACCTTGGGGCCGGCTTATGAAAGCAAACTGCAGCAGAAAGAAGGATCTAACAATATTTCCTCATATCTATTGACCTCACCTTATAAATACCTTTACTCCAAGGGTACACAATAGAATTTCATATTACATAAGAACAAGATCAAAGAATGCACGAAGGTAACCACACCAACACGTTCCACGCTCTTCATTAACATGCAAACTCTTTCAGATAAACCTTCAAAAACAAATGTTTCATCTAATCTTAATCAACTCTTAATTTTAATCTTTGGTTCAATAGATTTAACTCTTTATTTTTTATAAGTAGCTAGCTAGAGTGAGTTCAAATCCAGGACATAAAATATGAACCTCATAATAAAAAATCTCACCAGAAATTAGAAACACTTGCTTGAGCCTTGAGGTTCTATTTTATCATGAAAGTAAAATACAACATTGCAAGTTAATGGAACCGCTACCAAACATTCAAATAAGATAGAAAGAAAGCAGGACACCAAGTAACAAAGCTCCTAAGAAAGTTATAAGGACATCAGCTGGAATTCAGAGAACATTTATGTGGAATGGGATATCAGAAAATCAGAAAATTAACTGGCTCAAATAGGATAAAGTTTGCTTGCCGAAGGATAAAGGAGGCCTCGGTGTCAAGAACTTAAGTTTGCTATCTAAATGGAAATGGCGATTCTTAACTGATCAGAATTCGATATGGTTTCCTTTGCTGCAATTATCATCTAGACAGTGGATTAATTCTTCACAATGGTGGCGAGACATTTGTAGCATAGATGACAACCCAATTGGATGTCACGGCTGGTTGGATGATTGCACCAAAGACAAATACACTATTCTGGGAACAAAAATGGTGTGGAGATGCACCATTGAAAGAAACATTCCCGAGATTATTTCAAATCACATGTAACAAGGAATCACTCATTTCAGACATGGCCAATGATGATGGAGAGACCATTATTTGTATGGGAAGAGGAAATTTTATCACAATTGACACAGCATATCAGGATGATCCCACTCGTATCAGATAAGTGGATTTGGACACTAGATGCAATAAAAGGCTTCTCGGTGGCTGCAGCATACACCTCTCCACACAACTGCAAGTTTCTTCTTCAATAACTCAAAGCAAATTCTGGGATAAGGAAGCACCTTCTAAGGTATTAGTATTTTCATGTGAACAACTTCGTAAAAGGAATATTCAGATTCAAAATTTAGAAGCTTCTTGTTATTTTTGCAATTCGAGAAAGGAAACCACTCAACACTTATTCCTCATGTGTCCTGAGACTATTCATATCTGGCAAGGGATTTTCAGATGGTTGGGAACAGATATTGTATTTCCTCAGGAGATATATCAGCTGTATGATCAGTTTGGATTGTTCATTCGTGGTAGGAAATGCCGCAGATGGAAGCATTTAATCTGGCATGCCGCATGTTGGTGCTTATGGAAAATAAGGAATGGTATTGCTTTTCGGCGAGAACTTTTTGATGGGGCAAAACTCTTGGAAGAAATTAAGATCATCTCATGACTGTGATTCTTGTACAGGAGAAGGAACAGAACAATGATCTTCTTCTCTTCCTGGTGCACAAATTCCTTGTTTTACTTGAATTCATATACTTAGATATCTTTATTTACTAGATAATTTCGGGTTACATGATGCCACACTACTGGGCATGGTAGATTGGCTCATTTTGAATGTACCTTTGCAGCTGTACTTCTTGTACAGATCTGCTGATTATCAATATAAGAAATTTCACTTTGCCTGTCAAAAAAAAAACGAGAAATCAATGTCAATACCCTTAGACGAGTTTCTCATTATTGATACCTACTACATAAAAGTGTCAGTTGAAGAATTAGCTTAAAATATTGTTCACATGGACTAACTGAGAAATGCACAGATACGTGCTCTAAGAAAATAATCTAAATATACACAGAAGAGAGAGATGGAAAAAAAATTAAGGGTCTCACTTCAAATAATCTATCATAAAACTTGCCTATAAGTTAAAAATTTCGATACACGAACATAATATTTTTCAAAGCAGGACCAGGTTTAGGTTTCTGAACTGTTTAGAGGAGATGTATATTGGGTCTTGGTAATGGACGTGTGAAGTTGGGTCATGAACTGTATATGAAGATTTTTCCCCCCTTTTGTTTACTTAATTTTTTTTCCTCACATAACATATTTTTCCTTCAACTTGGAAAATATGAATTGATTTTGCCAAAAGTGAAGCCAAACCAACATGTTCATATCTTAATTACGTCTACCATTTAGCTGGTGGAAAAGGAGCAACGTACGTACGTGGCTTCCTTTCTCCTTCATATTAAAGATGACAAGTTGTGTGCGTTTGCATGCTATTAATTCGCATGCTGAAAGGAAATATTAACCTGAATATTTAGATTTCTACATTATGGTTAAGCATTTCATGTTACAGCTCAAATATGTAAAATATACTCTCCCCTAGAGCGAAAAAATTGGCCACAGATTGTTAATTTCGGTCACAGAATATCTTCTCAAAGATGACTCCATATACTGATAGTGGTTACAAGTTTACATTGATAATCAATTTCACCGCTCATTTTTTTTAATATATTTCAACCAACTCAAATATATTGTTGCCAATATTTTGCTCCAAAAGTAAAAGAACTCCCAACCAATAAAACATCATGTTTCAATTTGCACTTAAACCTACCATCATTACTGTCATTAAAAAAGTATAAAAATGAGAATAATTTAAATATTACTGATTCCAAAATACAACCTAAGACATCAAAATAAAAGACAATAATCCCTAAATAAGTCATTGCATCTCACAATCTATCCGTGCATGATCAATAAAAGTCATTGCATCACTAATGATTGGTATAAAGTTTTCAAACCTAGAAACATAATAAATTCAAGAAAAGCCTAGCAAACAAAAGAGGAAGACGAACCAGATAAAGTTCGAGAGTATACCCAAATTTAACGTAGGATGCACCATGTTTGTTTATTTCTATCCAATTGTAATAATTCGTACCTTTTCACCCCTAGTTTGTTTTTTTTCTTCTCATTTTTTGCATTTATTTGTGTTTGTCCGGACAAAATTGAGTATCTACAGCATGCATGTAATGTTGTGTTCATGCCTTGTTGGTTGTAATTTATAATCATAAACTTTATGCTTGCATAGCCCTTAAGCAAATCACTAGAAAATATTTTTATAGAATTATATATTCATTGAGTACCCTCTTCAACGTGATGTGTTCATAGTGTTCCTATTCTACAAACCTTTTATAATGGGTTTTATATTTTGTAAAGTTTATATGCATGCAAAATTTCTAATATTTCCCAAGTGAAGATGTTTGAAACCATCCAGTCTAAACTTAATTTCCTTCTCGGTCTGTTTCCTGATATAATTCAAATACACTAGTTACACTTGACTTGAGAAACGAAAGAGAGATTTGCAATATGATGTAAAAAGCACATATATCAAAGTAAGTTACTCGATGATAGCATCAAATGGGGTGGTGGCGCAGTTGGCTAGCGCGTAGGTCTCATAGCTTTGTTGAGCGATCCTGAGGTCGAGAGTTCGAGCCTCTCTCACCCCAAAATAATATTTTTCTGTCCTTGTGAGGAAAATATTATCAATTTTTTAATTTTGTCTGTTCTTATTTTTTCTCAAATGTTCAAATTTTTCAGCGTAATCCAAGTTATCTAACAACATTCTCCTTATTAAGGATAAAACTTGTTAATTTTTTAATGACAAAGAAGCAAGCAACCTTGGTTAAATCTCTCGAGATACAGTGAAAATATTAGCTACATTGAAGGAAGTTTACATTCATAGAATATGATCAAAATGAATTTTCTGAAAAAATAAATTATCAAAATGAATCTTAAAAATAAGATAAAGTAATAAATTTCTAATTTAATATTTTAAGCTAGAGTCATTTTTAGTGCATAAAAGTTAAGCAAAAACACAAATTCTAAAAGAGAACCACTTTTGATCAAGTACGTATTAATTAACAAAATGGTAAAGCAAAAATAGTAACATTAAATAACATTTCCCACCTTGTCTTCCGGAAAGGTTACTGCATGATATTCATGAATGACCCAATTGGTCTTGATAGCATTAGAACTACGACCCTAGTAAAAAACCAGAGTCTTCTTAGTGCCAATGACATTGTTGGTGCCTCGGACCTTACGGTCTTTACCAGTTGGCTTCCAGAACCCAGCTTTGGTTTTCTTAGTCTGTTACACCTATTCCTTCTGTCCTTTGTCAACTTCAAACCAACAGGACTAAAGAAAAACCATTCTGGGTCATTCGATTTCACCTTGGAAAATGCTATGACAGCACAGTTTATAGTGGAATAAATAAAATAATACACCATTAAATCAAGAATATTATTATAATTAGTGAAAATACTAATGATTTATTTGGTTGGAAGGAAAGAAAATAAGAGAGAGAGAGAGAAAAATTTTAATTTGAATTGAAAAAAAGATATAGAAGAAAAAAAATTTTAACTTTTATTTCTGAGTCAACTTTTTTTTTCTTTTTTCTTCCACTTTCTCTCAAAAAAGTGTTTCTTCTCCTCTCTATTTTTTTTTTATTTTCTCTTCTATCAAATATAGGGTAAAGAAAAGAAAGAGGGGAGGGGATTATTTTTTTTGGATAATTGATGAGCTGTAAACATAATATACTTAGTAAGTCCCAAGGCTCAAGCTGGCAAACATCAATATCTCAACTTTGTGTTCTTTGGACTCATTACCAAGCAACTCATGCTTCAAGTAGTGATCCACAAGCTCTTCATCAGTTCGATGAATCTGTATCCCACAGTCATTGAAGTTGGGCTACCCATTGCTTGTTGAAGTGTAATACGCACATATAAATAGAGAAAAAACAAAGAAGGTTGAAGAAGATCGATGAAGCAACTCAACTTAATCAATTGTACTACTTGAGTATCTTACCCGAAAAATGTTTCTTAAATATCCTTGAGGTGTCTATAACTTAAGAAAAAAAAAAGATAGATAAATGATTGATTTGATTGATGATATTGTGTAATAGAAAAATAAATAAAAAACTATTCATTGGATATTTAAAAATTTTGGTGTCAAAATATAATGACTCTTTCTATTTCCTTCTTGGTTTAAGAGTATTTTTAGGAGAGATTCTTGAGTTGAAGAATCTCTACCTAATAGATTTATTATTATTTTTGTTTAAAAGTTTTTCTCACTGGAAATTGAATTTCAGGAAAATTTTATTTTATTTTATAGTAAAATCTAATAATTAAAATTAAATTACTATTAAAATACAAACTAACAAAAATTATTACATATCATAAGACTTAAAAAATATCCAAAAATCTAAAATAAATTAATTTTTATGCTCTAACTATAAAAAGCCAAAACTTACTATTTACGGTGATGAACAAGTGTGTTTTTGACTATCTATGTTTAGACACGTAAGGAAATGGAAACGTGTTTGTACTGACCACGAAGTTCCATGTATGCTGTACTGTTATTCAACAAAACTTACATTTTTATTGGCCGCTGACATATCCAAATACAATTTAAGATTTTTTATCCCAAAAAAATAAAAATAAACCAGTTTTTTACTTTGATGGTGATGTACGTGTGTGTTTATGCTTTGACACGTAAGTGAAAATATCTCACTACCGTGTTTGTTCTTGCACAAGGAACTTGTCACGCAAGAAAGAATATGCAGAATGGTAATTTTTTGTTTCTCAAAGGATAAAGATGGTAAATTCAGTCTTATTATAACATTTTGGCCCTAATTATGATTATTAACTAATAATTTAGTAAAATTTTATTACTAATTTAATCAAATTACTTCAAAATCAATTTAATTTAAAATTAATTTTACTAACCGTTTATTCAAACACATAATTTGTTTGGATAGTGGATACCATGAAGAATCAATTTTGGAGCTCAAAATCATGGTGTAATACATGAGATTTTTCAAGCAACAATATGTTGTTGTGGTTCTACCGTGAGCTCTGAATCAATTTTAGGCTTTTAACTGTTATATTTTCTCTGACTACACAGTCAAATTAATTTTAATTCAAAGTATTCAAATAACAAATAATTTTTCTAACAGTTGTTATTCAAATAAAAATCACATTGATTTGAAATTAATTTTATTAACCCACGGACGCATTTTTTTACAGCTGCCAAGTGTAAGCAATGTTGTTTGTACTGGTTTAAATTCAAACAATAATAATAGTATATGATAAAAAATGTGAGTGTCCAAACTTTTCATTTCGTGTCTCCCAGTAGATAAGAAGTGTGTGTATGCATGCCTTTCTTATTACAACTCAAGTCTTAATAAAATTTTCTCCACTTGCACGAAAAAATTGGCCAGAGCTGATTAACATTGATCATAGAAAAATATGCTCAAACTTGATTCCATATACAAAATGGGATCCTTAAGAAAGGGATTCTTTTATGGCTTTTGCATATATTTTCCATAAAACTTCAATATTTCTCATAAGGCCTTATGGTCCAGAATAATAAGACATCCTTGCAGCAGAAAAACAATGGTCAACTGAGCATGATTAAGATGAAAGAAACTGTTTCATCAATCCTTCGTTCAGTTAATAGGGGGAGATATCTACTCTTCATCTTAAAACTAGGCTTCTTTGCTCACCTTCCAAAAACTAATGAAATATATTATTGAAATACTAAAATCACACAAAATACATTGATACAAAATACACTTGTTGTCCTAGAGACAAAAGTCTCCTACATAGAGTATTCTCTGTCCATAAACTGCAAACAACTACACATACTTCCTAATTACACAATCTACTAATACCATCACATATATGCTCTTAATACATAACTACTAGTGGCTGTTTTCTATGCATAACTGCTATCATGCAGTTTTTAATACTTTCTAATAGATTTACTGTTAGGATATAAGCTCCTAAATCTTAATACATAACTGCCCATAGTTATTTTTTATGCATAACTACCATTATGCAATTTCTAATACAGAATTGTTTTCTAATAAATTTGCTATTGTAGAACTAGTCATATTTTATGACATACTCCAAAATAGCTACTACCAATCTAATGGAGGTAACTTAGATCTTAGTTCCCATCATACGAAATTGACTGGTCTTCAATGATATTAATTTTCTCATCTCCATGGAGTGAAAGGAGAACTAGAAATATCAATATAATTGATCTCCAAAGGTTTATCTAGTGTCGAGTCACAAGATGATGTCTCTGCTCCCCAGAAACTATCTTGAAACATACTCTCGTTTTTCTCTTGGTTTGCTTCAAGGTTAGAAGGTAGAAAACATATTCCACCATGGACAGCATCATGTGATGATTTAAACCTTTTTGATGAATAGTATTCATCTGAATTAGGATAATCATTACATGCTGTTGAAATATCCACAATATTGTCATCCTGTAATGATTTCAGAAGAAAGTAAGTAGATGAATTCAATTCTTGAAGAGCTCAAAATAAACTAAACAAATATCAGAAACCTAAGAAAAGAGTACTTGTGATTCTGAAATCCTAGGATGTATGTTAGGGAAGAGATGCAAGGAAGGGTAAAAATGGGTACAGAAATAGATTGGTTTATCTCCATTTTGTTCCCTTTCCTAACTATTCCCTTCATCCAAGCATGCTCTAAAGTATCAGCCGTGAATCATTCATGATCATGAATCACAACAAAACATGACATAACCTATAGATCCAATGCAAAAATGTGGCAACATTCACATAACCACAATGCACACTACAATTTTAACCTATAGATCCAATGCCACTTCAGAAACAAATGGAGATACTCTCCCCAGTATTATTTGAACTTGATAAATCTTTACCAGTTTAGAGATGACTTCAGCATCTGTATCACTGCTTTCACAGTATACCCTTTTCAATGACTCTGATTGGGTAGAGCTATTGACAAAATCATGCTTATTTTCTTCATTGATCACTATACTTTCATCGGCTAAGATTAAATTTAGGAATTCATCTTCCTTTGTAGTTTCAAATGGAGTCTGCATAATGTTGTCTTCATTTCTAAAATAGGCATTGTTAAATGCATAGTTTGGAAAGGATGCTCCTTCCTGCTCAATAAGAGTCAGAGACTGTTGTATTGGGGAGAAGCAATTCTCTGCCCAAGGGGTTGCCTGAAAGATTGCCTCTATTCCTGTAAAAGTACCTTCCTGAAAAAGAAAAAAAAAATATACGAAACAAGTATCAGTTCTCAGCATGTTTCACATGGCAGAGTGTAAATATGTCCACAAAGGATGCTTCATCTTACAGATGCAATTCCTTCTGCTGTTGGCTGATTTTCATAGTCAGAAATCATGCTTCTGCTGGGCTCCCCTTCATCACAGATCAGGGGATCAGTTCCGCCTTCAGTTGTTTTCCCAGGTTTCTTCATCAAGCAACATAAAACAAAAGTCCTCTGCATAATTTTTTGAGTATAATCAGCATTTATTTGATGCAATTCACACAAATAAAAGAACAAGGAAATTCAGACTAATTTATACAGAAGAAATTGACAGTCTTTGATGAACACTGATGATGAATTTTGAGAGTGCTTAGATAAAAGATTTAATTAAACACTTATCCAATAAATCACATGAGATTATCCATAAGCTTTGTCGAGGAGCTCATTGATAAACTAAAAAGAACTTGTTTTGATAAGCTCCCATGTAAAATTCATTGAAATAAGCTTAAAAAGAGGTTATAGGAAGGTCATCAGTCACGTTTATAAGCTAAATATTTCTTTCATGCCCCCTTTGTCATCATTCATCAAGCAAGACCCTAAATGTAGAAAATTGGGCCATGAACAGCAATATGAGACGGCAAAAAAAATAAATGAGATTCAAACAAAGTATCCAATAACAGCAATCTGCTAAAGTCAGAACTCAGAACAACCAATAGGATTGCAAATAAGGAGACATATCTAGTGAGATGACCTTTTTGATATGAGTGTAAAAAGAATAAATATTGGCCACAATTAAAACATACAAGTCATATGAGATTTAAAAATAATCACATAACTTTTTTTAAATGGTCACATGATATTAAACCTTTATAATCCAAGTATCATTATATGTCTAGATTTATTCCTCTCATTCTTGTATCATTAAAAAAAAAAAAAAACCTCTAATATCAAAGCCTAAAAAGTACAAACTAGTACAACATATATGGCCCTCTAACATCAAAGCCTATAATTTAGTAGAAAGATTATTTTCAAGCAGTGTTAAAATTTATTGAATAAAAGAAACGAACCTGGTTTTCATGAAAGGTAACAGCATGATATTCGTGAATAACCCAGTTGGACTTGACACCACAGGAAACACGGCCTTGATAGTAAACAAGAGTCTTCTTAGTCCCAATGACAGTGTTATCAGTGTCCCCTGTCCTAATGTCACGGTCTTTCCCAGTGGCTTTCCAGAATCCACACTTGGTTGTCCTGTTAAACCTTTTGCTTTTCAAGTACTTGAAATCAACAGGGCTGAAGAAAAACCAATCTGGGTCACCAAATCGTATAGCTGATGACGATGCTAATATCACTAATTTTGAAAACAAGGAAAGAATCAAACAAACAACAGTGAAGTAAAGAGAAGAGGAAGAAAAAGGACAAAGGGGTGTTGAGTTAGTTACCTGGTACATTCCAAGGTTCCACATCGCAAAGATCAATGACAGGGATGACGTGGACACGGGGATCATCGCCGAGCAACTTGTGTTTGAGGTAAAAGTTGACAAGCTCTTGTTCTGTTGGACGAAAACCGAGTCCTACAATATCATCATCCATTGTTTTTTTTGGTGAACACTTAAACTCAGTACTGTGTTGGTAAGTTTGCAACAAAGATAGAGAGAAGATGATGAAGCAGAGCAACTACTAAAGGAGACTGAAGGAAGAAAGTGTTTGTGTTGTGTTGTGGATTCGCTCTTCAATTTTATAAAGCAAAGACATTGACTCCTTAGCTAACAAGTAGTCCTTGGAAAATAAAAAACAAAAACATAGGAAACTGTCTTGTAATGCATCATCACCGTGTGCTTTTTTTCTTTCTAAAATAAATTGGAATACATAATACGTTATTATTCAATCGTAAATTAAACGTATTAATCTATTTAATGATTATTTTAAAAATTATATTTAAGATTGTTTTTAATTGATTAGTATAGTAAAAAAATTATGTTAGCTAACATCTTATAAAACTGAAACCTTTTTCTTTATCTATTTTTTTTTCTATTATGTGATTTTTATTTTCTTATTTTTTTAAAATTGGGATTTTAGTTCTCTTATATTTTAATTGAGATATTTTATTTTTCACTTTTATAAAATTTATAATTTTAATTCCTCATTTTTTTAATTAAGATATTTCATTTATCATTTTAGATAAATGTGTAATTTTAGTTATTGTAATTAATTTTAAACATATATATATTATATAAACATTGATCGACACGTGTTTATTATTATCTATATCACAAATATTTTTTAAATTATTTAATTACTAACAAAGTTAATTTATTAAAAAATAATTTAAAAAATACATAGTCAAGTCTTAAATTAAAAAAAATGAATAAAATCACATATTTTTAAAAAGTAAAAATGAAATATTTCAATTAAAAAATATAAAAATTAAAATTACAAATTAAAAAAAAAAGAGGGAGGAATATCTCAATTAAAAAATAAAAGAACTAAAATCATAAATTTACAAAAATAAAGGAAAAAAAATAAATTTTAGGCTAGTATGTTAACTTTTTTTCTAATAAAAAAATCTATTTATTTTATTAAATATTTAGGAACTAAACTATATACGACAAAACCAAAGATATATAGGATGCTACTTCCAGTAACCAACTTATAAACTTATTCTAATCATTAAATGATATATAATTAAGTATATCTAAATATTCATTGTTGGTATGTTATTCTTAATCTAAATCCAATTCATAATTTATGAAAAAATATTTTTTAAAAAAGGAAATTTTGAGATTCCACATTAATTTGTGACGTTCGGTGTAAGATAAGATTTCATATTTTTTTCTAACATATTATTAACGAATCTAAAAAATGACGACGTATGCTATTGTTTTATAATTTATAAATTGGTCTCTATCCTTTTGATCACACTCAGTCCTCCATGTTATATTTTAACTATTTTGCATTGGATTAATGAAAATGGGAGCAAAATTACCTGTTAATAGAGGCAAAAGGGCTTCCACTAAGGAGAAAAATAATGATTCATTTGCAGAGTTAATCAAAGAAGTTTTTTTTAAAGGGTTAATCAAAGAAGTTGTTGTTACAATATTAAGGAATCCCGGGTACAAGACAACAAAAAAATAGTTATTAATTCGACATTTTTAGCTTTTTTATTAAAGGTATTTGTGATCATGCTGAACTATGAAATTGGAATAGATTTTTTATTTTAATTTACTTATTCCTATCCTTATTTCAGAATTACATTATTTGGACCAATGTTAGTGGCATGAACTTTGTTTTAATCTGACTGCAATATTTGACTTGTTTCACGAACAAAACAAGTATATTTGTTCTAATGTTTTTAAGATATAATTTGAATGCGAAATAGTTATGCTTTTATCAATAGGCATGTTTTCATATTAATATTTAGTCTTTTATATATAGTAAATAATAAAGAAGTGTCTAGAACCAGAATAAAATAATGAAGTATCCGTACTAATACCGCGTAAGAATAAGAATCTTCTTCCTCGCACAACCCTGAGGTCACTTTCTACGAAATGGACCCAATTAGTATATTTAACATATTTTCTAATTCTACACGGATAGAAGCTGTTATGAGTCTCTATCACTAAGATTAATTCCTTCCAAATCAACAACGTAATTTTATAATAAAAAAATGCAACTACAAATGTTACGTGGTTAATTAATCTGATTGTAGATGAAATTACATATAGAGGCAGTACTTTGGTTAATTTGTAGTTTATTATTTTAGCCTTGCTCCCCAAGTTTCTTCCTTGGCCCACCATTTCAATTCCTTGCTCTTTCCATCAACAAAAATAGTCTTGTTTAGTCAATTTCTATGCATCTTTTGGTGGTTTGTTATGCTCCCCACTACTAAGCACATGATTTGATTACAAAATTTGATATCCTTTTTAAGATTATAGTATAGTCATGCAAACTTCCAAGCACTAACTGCTAGCACTAATGAACTACTCTACTTTTCGGGCCGTGAGAATGGGTGCAAAATTACAATCCGCGTAAATGCCTTTTTTTTTTTTACCATGAGTGTTTGAGAAAATAAGGAAGAAAATAGATTAGTTAAAAGTAAATAAATGCAAAAACTTGTCTCTGACGAATAAAAGTGGGAGGCAATTTGATCCTTAACCAAAAAAAAAAAAAAACCCATTAAATTCTTCAATATTACAAGCAGGGGACACATTAGTGTTTTTTATTCATTTGAATTACCATTTTCAAGAATCAATTTAAATTACTGATGGTTTTGTCAAGAATTAAATTGATGTAGGATTCGCTTTTTCAGGGGCTAATTATGTATTAAAAATGAAATAAATTATTTAAAAATCGTGGTATCTCATTTTTATAGTCATGAAAATCTAAGTAAATAAATAAATTAATCTTCAAAGACCGACCAATTTAGACCTTTACTCTAAAAATAAAGAGAAGGAAGAAATGAGAAAAATAATGGAGACATTAAAATAAAGAGAATAGAAGTACCGAGTACGTGTTGATTTAATTTAAGATTTTTTTGTTTACTTTTTTTTCATTAATAAAGTGAAAGTAAAATATTTTTTGTATTTTTTATATAAATAAAACTTGAAATTAAAAAACTTTTAGTGAGTATATATTAATTACTAGGTGCTATATATCGACATCAGTTCAAATCAAGATAAATTAACAAATCGTCATGGGTAAAATAGTGATGGAGTTAGGAGTAGATAAAAAATTACAATGACGAATTACGTAGTGCGTCATGATAGCGCGTACTACGTAATGTAGCTAGCCTTCTTGAAATCAAGGTGCAAAGAGAATATATAGATGATTAAGAAAGAAAGAAAAATGGAAGGTGATATTTTATGCAAATCATGTTTCCTATGAACTTTCCAAAAAGCAATTCGTAACAGTTATCATTTCTGAAGTTGATAATGCGAATTTGTGAACAAGTGACACAGTAAGACTTGCTCCCCAAGTTTACCATTTCAACTTTTCAGGTTGTGAACTCATTGTCCCTTCCATGTCCTTGTAACAGAACATCCAATCTTTTGAGTCTTCAAAGTCATTGCATTACTATTCATTCTGTCAAAGGATAAACAGTTCTATGACCACAAGATTAGAGTTTCTAGCTATTAAGATACTTCTAGACTGGTAGACTGGTAGTAGTTATAATGTTATGCCTTCTTCATTTATGTTGCAAGCATCTGCAATGAGTAAGAATTTGGTTCTTCTAAAATGTAGATAGTAATGGTTGAGATGGTAATTAATTAATTTTAGAGTTTGTTATTGTATTTTATTATTCTTATTTTTTATCTAATCAACAATTATAAGTATACTTTATTTTCTAAAGTATATCTCTCAGTTTAGAGGGGCAACATCCATTAAGAGAATCACCAACCAAAAAACTGAAGAAAATTGAGGCAATAACGATAACATGTGTCTTTAATGTTATAAATTGATTTCACTCTTCTTCAAGTGTGTTTGGATTGATGGTGAAAGATCCAAAATTACGGTGATACCATGAAAAACTAGAAACAACTCTGTTATTTTATCTCCAACTTGAAAAAACATGAATTGATTTTGGCAAAAGTGAAGCCAAACCAAACATGATTATCTTAATTGCGTTTACCTTCCAGCTAGTAGAAAAGGAGCAGCATTACATAAGTGGCTTTCCTTCCTCCTTCAAATCAAAGATCATCAGTTGTGTTTGCTTGCTACTAAAGTCGCATGTTGAAAGGAATATCAACTTTGATATTTAGATTTCTACATTATGGCTAAGCATTTCATGTTACAGCTCAAATCTGTATAAACTATTCTCCCCTTATCGTTAATTTCGGTCACAGAAAATCTGCTTAAAGATGATTTTTTATACTAATAGTGGTCAGAATTTTACATTAAGATCAATTTCACAGCTCATGTACACTTTTTAATGTAAAATTCATGACTGAAATGAATTTGGACATATATGTGAATCACATTCAACAATTCAAAATCAATTTTTATCAAAAACCAATCCTACCAAAATCTAAAACAAACAGCCACAAAATACAAAATGGGATCCTTAAAATAGGATGCTTCCTGCTCACAATCCAAACTAGTGTCTTTCATACAGACAAAATTTTCAGTTCAGGCTCTGCAATCTCCACTGATTCTCACCATTTCCCTTTCTATAGTCAGTGTGGGGAGCATATATCTGGAAGTTCTGTTCTTGTAAGGAAAGACAAGTAGGGTTGCAAGGTATCTCTTCACCTGACTTGCAAAGTGACACTCATAGTACATAAAGTATTTAACCATAGCTGCTCTTATATCAGAGCCAAGGTACTGTTTCAGCTACTGTAAATCTCTAATAATGCATTTAATTGCTCCTTGCCTTTTCTGAATTTTAAAGAATTTCTAAATGATGAGATACAAAAGGCAAAGTTCACATGGTCCTACGATGATGCAACTTACTGCACCTTTCTTATCATAATGAAATATCTAAATAAAGCAGCAAGTGATAGCATTTTCATAGTCATTAATTCAATAATGGTAATCTCAATGCCCTGTGTAATTTAAATTTTTTTTTATAAACCATATGCAGGCACCGTTCTACCGTTGCATAATGTGCACAGCCACAGCCTATGTCATCTTGTTTGACAGATTGTATCAGACTTTTGTATCCTAAAATGCTAAATAAATAAATGGAGCTTTGTATGGCTTAAATTTACATATCTAGTTGCTATTTCCTTCTTTTGAATAATGATTTAGGTTAGGTTCTACTGAGTGATATTTTTTAAATAGGCATAACAAGTACTTGGCCATGCATATTTTTGATTGGACAAAAGGGGTAGCTTTTTACTAGAATTCCAGATAATGTTGATTTTTAATCATTTTTGGTGAAGATATGCTTAAAGATCTTTATTGGAAAAGAAAATGAGTCCTAATGCTGACTAAATATTGAACAATTGACCTGACACACATACCAGCATGTTTTGAACAGAAACAGAACATTTTCAGTAAAGGCAGCATAGGCTTACTAAGATATATTGTCTATATGACTTGACACGGCTTTTAAGAACCACCAAAAGTAGATTAGATACAAATAAGATAGTTCCTCTCAATAGAATTGTTCAAAATTCATGAAACAAAATAAATTTTCTTAGCCTTAAGGTTTATGTTATCTCATATTGAAGGAGGAAACCCCCAAGTTGGTCTTCCAAATATTACGGTGTCGCCAAATTAGTCCCTCAAAGATTAAAAATGGCACCGCACTTGTCGTTATGGAGAACTAATGTGATGACACAAAAGAACAAACTTGGTAACTATTTTGTATTCTTGAAAGACTAATTTGGTGATAAAAAATCTTTTAAGGACTGTAGTGCTATGCTAATCTTTAGACAACCACTTTAGGGGTTACTTCATATTTTAATTACACAGGTGTCAAGATTGCAACTGCAAAAATAATGACTATGGAAAAGGCAGCAAATGGTAAGCAGAGATATTTCATTATGATAAGAAAGAAGCAATGAGGATAACTCATTGCAAAATACATATGAACTATAAGCCTCACCTATCTTATAATGATGAAATTCCTAAAACAGAGCTTGCCATGTAGTAGCACTACATGAAAAGGAACCATGGTGACACACTCACAAGCCCTTCATGCATAGTACTTGTATTTCGAAGTTGTAACATGATAATACTTCCCACTCCAATCTTATGACTATTAACAACAAAATCCCTACCATTAAATTGACAAGATATAGTAAGCATGGAAATAGGCTCTGGCTTGATGAAGTAATCTTCAGTCTTCACATAGATGAAAGAACCTTTCCTATTGTCATCAGAGGATGATGGCTTCTGGCTTCTAAGTTCTCTCTTGAACTAGTATTTTGAGCATTTTTCTGATTTTACAATGAGCAATTCCTTCTGAGCCTGCAGAATACATTACATGGAGCATGGTATTATCAATAGTATGTTAAAATGAAAATCAGTTCAAATGAAGCATCTGCCTACTTGGCCAAGAAAGTAATCTTCATTTTTCTAAATGCAGTTGCTTGATTTTCTCACCTCTACATGCGATACTGCATTGTTTGAAACCTTCCTCTGTGTCTCAGATCTTCATCAGTCTTTTGGGATGTGAAGTAGTCTGGTCTTGGATGATACTGATTTATCCATCTCCTCCGAGTGGAAGGAGAACTAGAAATTTCAGTATAATTGATCTCCAAAGGTTTATTTGCAGTAGAGTCACAATAGGATTGCTCCATTCCCCAGAAATTATTTTGGAGTATACTTTCCATTGTCTCTTGGTTTGCTTCGTGGTTAGTAGATAGAAGACATAAGCTATCTTGGACAGCACCATGTGATGATTCAAACCTTTCTGATGAATAGTATCCGTCTGAATTAGGATATTCGTTGCACATTGTTGAAACATCAACAATATTATCATCCTGTGATCATTTCAGAAGACAAACAGACGAATTCAATTCTTGAAGTGCTCAAAATAAAATAAAAAAATATCACAAACCCAAGAAAAGAGTAGTTTTGAAGACCTAAAGTTTATTTTAGGGAAGAGATGCAAGGAAGGGTAAAAATTGGTATAGAAAGAGATTGCTTTATCGACATTTTATTTCCTATCCCAAATATTCCCTTTGTCCAAGCATTCACTAACTCAGTAATGTTCCGTGAATCAATCATGACTCACAACAAAGCATCAAAACCAACTCAAACCAAATATTTCACTAGAGTTCCCTTTCAGACTATATAGTAGAAAATCACTAAACATTGAAAAAATGTAGCAAAAATTTACATCGCCACAATGCACATTGCAATTTTAACTTAATAAACCAATATGACGGTTCAGAAACAAATGGAGATCTGCTCCCCAATATTATTTGGACTTTGGACAATATTTCTTTACCCTTTCAGAGACTACTTCAGCATCTGTATCACTGCTTTCACAATATACCCTTCTCAATGACTCTGATTGGGTGGAGCTATTGACAAAAGCATGCATACTTTCTTCATTGATAACTAAATTCTCATCAACAAAAATTGAATTCAGGAACGCATCTTCCTCCTTAGTTTCAAATGGAGTCTGCATAAAGTTGTCTTCATTTCTAAAATAGGCATTGTTAAATGGATAGTTTGTAAAGGATGGTTCTTCCTGCTCAATACCAGTGGGAGACTGTTGTGTTGGGGAGAAGTATTTCTCAGCCAGATGCATTCCCTGAAAGGTTGTTTCCATTCCTGTAAAAGTACCTCCCTGAAAAAAAAAAATATACACACAATCAAGAATCAGTTGTTAGCATGTTTCACATTTTTTTTTATCGGCAAATGTTAGTTGTTAATTTGTTAGCTGGGGAATCGAACCCGCGACCTTTCCCCCATTCCCTTCTATCTTAATCATCCAACCACCCTTATATCTCCTTAGCATGTTTCACATGGCAGAGTGTAAAATATGTCCATGAAGGATGCTTCAGCTTACAGATGGAATTCCTTGTGTTGTTGCCTGATTTTCATAGTCAGAAACCATGCTTCTACTGGGCCCCCCTTCATCACAGATCAGTGCATCAGTTCCACCTTCAGTTGTTTTCCCAGGTTTCTTCATCAAGCGACATAAAACAAAAGTCCTCTGCACAATTTTTTTAGGATAATCAGCATTTATTTGATACAAATCTCACAAAACAAAGGCCAACTCAAATCAGAAACTTATTTCCTGAACCTGAACAGTTCTATTAACAGCAAAAAAATTCTACGGCAAAATAAATGTTCATTTTCTTATAAAGAATTATACAGAAGAAATTGATAGCAGTGGATTGAAACCTGATGATGAATTTTGAGTGCTTAGATGAAAGATTTAATTAAACGCTTACCCAATAAGTCATATAAGAGGTTATCGATAAGCTTTATGCAGAACCTCATCAGAATAAAACTCAAAAAAGGCTGTTTTGATAAGCTTCCAAGCAAAATTTATAGGAAATAAGCTAAAAAGAGGTTCATGAGTCACTTTCATAAGCCCAAATAAGTTCTTCCATGCCACCTTTGTCATCAAGCAAGACCAAGTGGAGAAAATTGAGCCATGAATAGTATGACAAAAAAAAAAAGTTATGGGATTCAGACAAAGAATCCAATAACAATGACCTTCTAAAGCCAGAACGACCAATAGGATAGGAAATAAGGAATCTCATCCTCTAAGATTCTTTTTTTTCTTTTCATGAGAGGATAAGAAGACTAAATGTTCATTAAATTTTATCATAAATTGTCGGTTAAATTTACAAATCATGTAAGATTTTTAAAAGTCATGTCTGTTTTAAGTAGTTACTTGAAATTAAATCTTGACTATGTACTATAGCCTAGAGTTACTTTTTTAATTCTAATATAAAAATGGCCCTCTAATATCAAAGCTTAAAAAATACATACTATAGTGAACAAAAAAAATCTAGTAGAGAGATTATTATTTCCAAGCAGTGTTAGAATTTGCTGAATAAAGCAAACCAACCTGGCTTTCATGAAAGGTAACAGCATGATATTCATGAATAACCCAATTGGACTTGACACCACTAGAAACACGGCCTTGATAGTAAACTAGAGTTTTCTTAGTCCCGATGACATTGTTGGTGTCCTTGCTCCTAATGCCACGGTCTTTTCCAGTGGGTTTCCAGAAGCCACACTTGGTTGTCCTGTTAACCCTTTTACTATTTGAATACTTGTAATCGACAGGACTGAAGAAGAACCATTCACGGCCATTGAATCGCACAGCTGAATCTGCTAATAACACTATTTGAAACAGGAAAAGAATCAAACAACATTGAAGTATAAAGGTAACATGAAGATGCATGGAGTAGTGTTTAGTGTTTAGATTACATGGTAAGTCCCAAGGTTCCACTTCACAAAGGTCAACGTCGAGGATGAAGTGGACACAGGGATCATCATCGAGCAACTTGTGTTTGAGGTAGAACTTCACAAGCTCTTCATCTGTTGGACGAAAACCGTATCCTACAATATCATCCATTGTTTTTTGTGAACACTTAACTCACTGTGTTTCTAGTTTAGGAGTTATAAGATTGGTTTGTGGTGGTCCTCAATTTATAATGCAAAGACATTGACTGACTTTACTCCTTAGCTAACAAGTTATCCTTGGAAAATACAAAAACAAAAACATAGGAAACTATGTTGTACTGTTGTCTTGATAGATATTTGTTGGCTTATCATGTCAATGAGTAAATTATCTATGCTACAATGTTTTGAAACTTACAAATGAAAACTGAACATTCTGGAAGCTATATAAAATCGATATTTCACTAGATAATTGTAATTTACAGGTAAAAAAATTTTAAACGTCCGGTAGAGAATCAATTTTGCAGTTCATGTACACGTTCTAATATAAATTTTGTATTTTGAAGTTAATTTCGAGATTATATGTGAATCACGTTCAATAATTCAAAATCAATCTTATCAAAACAAATTCTACCAAAATAAAAAAACAAACAGGCAAAATACAAAATGGGGTCCTTAAAAAAGGATTCTTCCTGCTCACACTCCAAACAACTGTAATTCTATGCAGACATGAGTTTTTCAGTTCAGGCTCTGCAATCTTCCTCTAATTCTCACCATTTCCCTTTCTATAGTCGTTAGGCGAAGCTTATATATTCAAACTTCTTGTTCTGTATGCACAGCCTATGTCAGCTTGTCTGACAGATTGTATCAGCAATCAGCCTTTTATATCCTAAAATGCTGAATAAATAAATGAAGCTTTGGATAGCTTAAATTTTCATATCTACTTGCTATTTACTTCTTTTGAATAATGATTTAGGTTAGTTTCTACTCAGTGACATTTTTTAATTAGGCATATTAAGAACTTGGCCCTACTTATTAATGGACAAAAGAGTATCACTTTTACTAGAATTTCAGCTAATGTTCATTCTCTTAATCATTTTTTTTTTTTGTAAAGATTTGCTTAGAGGTCTTTATCGGATAAGAAAATGAATCCTGGTGCTGACTACATATTGAACAACTGACTTGACACGCATACCAGCATGTTTTTAGCAGCATCAAATCATTTTCAGTAGAGGCCAACATAGGCTTATTAAGATATGTTGTCTGTATGACTTGACGCTGCTTTTAAGAACCACCAAACAGATTAGCTATAAACAAGGTAGTTCATTTCGATAGCATTGTTCAAAATTCATGAAACAAAATAAATTTGTTTAGTCTTAAGGTTTATGTCATTACAAATTTAAGGAGTAAACCCCAAAAAATTGGTCTTCAAAATATTAGTGTCACCAGTGGAGACACAAAACCCCAAACATAGTAACCGTTTTGTATCCTTCAAAGACTAATTTGGTGACAAAAAAATCTTTGAAGGACAACTATAGTGCCAATCTTTAGACAACCACTTTAGGGTATACTCCATATTTTAATTATACAGGTATCAAGATTGCAATAGCAAAATTAATGATAATGGAAAATGCAACAAATAGTAAGCAGCGATATTTCATTAAGAATGATGCAGTGAACAAGCATTAGTGCAAAATACATGTGAACTATACACCTTACTTATCTTATAATAATGAGCTTGCCATGAAGCAGAAGCAGAACTACATGAAAAGGAACCATGGTAACCCTTACCAGCCCTTCGTACACACTACCTTGCTTCTAAGTTCTAACATGATAATACGTCCCAACTAATGACTATTAACAACAAAATCCCTATGACAACATTTACAAGATACACCGAACGTGGAAATAGGCTTTGATTTGAAGTCATCTCCATGTAAAAGAAAGAACCATTGTTGTTGACATCAGAGGATTGTTGGCTTTTGTTTTTTAAGTTCCCTCTTGAACTAGTATTTTGAGCATTTTTCTGATCTTTTTCTGATTTCACAGTGAGCAATTCCTTCTGAACCTGCAGAATACATCACATGCAGCACAGTATTACCAATAGTATGCTAAAATGAGAATCACATCAAATGAACCATCTGCTTACTCGGTTAAGAAACAGATATTAGTTTTTCTAACATAGCTGCTTGGTTTTCTCACCTCTAGATGGGATACTGCATTGTTTGAAACCTTCTGTGTTTGAGGTCTTCCTGCTACAGTTCTTTGTAATATGAGGTTTTCTGGTCTTAGATGATACTGATTTTTCAATCTTGTTGGAGTGGAAGGAGAGCTAGAAATTTCAATTGGTTCATCTGCAGTTGAGTCACAAGAGGATGTCTCCACTGCCCAAAGATCATCTTGAATGATACTCTCCTTTTTCTCTTTGTTTGCTTTTTGGTTCAAAGCTAGACGACTTGGGCCACCACGGACAACATCATGTGACGATTTAAACATTTTCAATGCAGGGTATTCACCAGAACTAATGTGTCCACTCTGTAGTAATTTCAGAAAAAGATAAGCAAATGAAGTCAATTCTTGAAGTGCTCTAATAAAATAAAAAATAAAAATAAATAGTCACAAACCCATAAAAAGAGTACTTCTGGTGTCTTCGGGTATATGTTGGTGAAGAGATGAAAGGAACGCTAAAAATGGAGAACAAAAATAGATTGCTTTATCTCCATTTCCTTGTTCCCTTTCCAAACTATTCCCCTCACTCAAGCATTAGTCATGACTCACAACAGAACTTCAAAACCAACTCAAACCAAACATTTAATTCTTTTTAGAATCTATAGGAGAAAAACACCAAGGGCATGTTTACTTCTATTTTAATTTCCAAATTTCATATTCTGTTTTCACTTTTTAATTACAAAACTACCACCTTTTTTCAATTTCTTGTTTTTAAAGATTTGTACAGGAAACATTGGAAAAACTGTTTTTTCTCTATTTCCTGTACAAATCTTTGACAATAGGAAACAGATTGAAAACAAGATGGCAATTTTGTAATGAAAAAGGTAAAAACAAAAAATAAAACTAAAGTAAACAGGTCTAAACATTGTGTAAATGTGGGAAAACTCACATCACCATAATGCGCACGATGTTAACCTATAGAACCAACTAATAGTTCATAAACAAAGAGAGATGCATTCCTCAATATCATTCACATTTTGAACAATATATATTTACCAGATTAGAGACAACTTCAGCATCCATTTCACTGCTTTCATTGTTTTTTTTTTTGGAAGGCGAAGATAATATATTATATATGAAACCAAGTACCAGAGGTACTACATAATACAGAAAAGGTCCTGATAATCAGGAGATACAGCACCCTCCACAGATGAAAACCCTACTAACAGAAGCTTTAACTAAAAGCTATAGACATATTTGAAGACCAACTATAATAAGGAATCTGGAAATTCCTTTCCCAACCCCTCAGCCAGGTCCATAAGAGAAACAGAGTGCTATCTGTCAGTCTAGTGATATCAAAGGTTTGATTCTGGAAAATTATATCATTTCTGAGCCTCCAAATTGAGGTTGTAACTGCTATCCACCACATTGTCCTTCTTATGTTAGCATCCTTTGAAACTGCTGAGGAGAAATGCTGAAGAAAATTGTCCAAAGGTCTGCAGTGAAACACCTTTTCTTCCTTTATCCAAGATAGGAATTCCCACCATATAGGCATAATTTTGCCACAAGTGAAGAATAAGTGGGAAGCAGTTTCAGGTTGACTATGACAGAATGGGCATAAATTATTATCCACCTGAATCTGCCTCTTAATCAAATTGTCCTTCGTAGGAAGTCTATCCCATAGTAACCTCCAACCAAAGGAGAGGGCTTTAGGAGGAAGTTTAATCTCCCAGAGTGTCTTGAAGCCCAGGTACTGACCTTCATCATCCCTGTCAGCTTTAATAACTTGATAACCAGATTTAGATGTTAAGACCCCAGTGGATTCAGCTCTCCAAATCCAGGTATCATGGAGATTGTTAATTAATCTGATTTGATGGATGTGATCAATGAATTTAGAGGCTAGCTGCACCTCATTATCAAACAAGTGTCTTCTCCAAACCATATTCCAGACCCACCCATTCTCAGTCCAAGATCCCACCTCTGCCACTGTTAAATCCCTTTGAGAAGAAATAGAGAATAATTCAGGGAATTGATCCTTGAGAGGAACTCCTTCATCGCCCCAAGGATCCTCCCAAAACAGGAATTTGTCGCCTCTCCCCAGCTTCCACCTAATTTGATTATCAGCATTGATCACATTCTGATGTTGAAAGATGGCCCTTAAGTCAGCCCACCAAGTAGAGAAATACTGCTTTCTAGGACCATGCTCTA